>NW_018251825.1:37065-54763 GCF_001263595.1 Phalaenopsis equestris | reverse complement strand
AAAACACCCTAATGCTCAATAAACATTGATGTCTCGATTGTCCCTAAGAGTGTAATTATCATCTGTAATTTAATTTTGAAAATTATGTGGGTGGAGACCCTTAAAGAGGCAAGTTGGTGTTATTGGAACAATTAACCAA
Source organism: Phalaenopsis equestris (assembly GCF_001263595.1). Taxonomy (NCBI): domain Eukaryota; kingdom Viridiplantae; phylum Streptophyta; class Magnoliopsida; order Asparagales; family Orchidaceae; genus Phalaenopsis; species Phalaenopsis equestris. The sequence goes on along the minus strand of NW_018251825.1, from coordinate 54,624 downwards.
ATTTTGGTCTTTTCTAATCCTTATTTAAATGAAACTTGATTTAGCCTAAGTCACTATTAAGCCCTTAAGACCTAGGTGTGTCTTAATTAGTTTTGAAGAGATTAACCTTTAGGTGGTCATAATTCATGATTTGAATTTTATTTGAAAATCAAAATAGGGGTGTTAAATCGATTAATTATTGACCTCAAAAGTCATACCCCTATGCCCTAGGTTCAATATATTTTAATAAACTTTCAAATTTTAATAATTTAGAAATTTAGTAACTTTTCTTTTCAATAGGGAAAGTGAGGTTGGTTTCTACAAATTAACCCCTTATAATTCAAACATCCAAATTAAGATCAGAGATTACCCATTTCCCTCTTAAAATTAAGCCTAAATGTTAATTAAGGCTAAATTTCCAAAATTACATATTTGCCCCTAAGGCTCTAACACTTCATAATTTGTCAAATTCAATTCAAATGACTTTTCAATTTTTATCCTTCCTCATTCATGGGTCAATTAAGACATGAGAGGAGAAAATATGATTTTTCAAGATTTAATTTAATTTACGTAATTATTTTCATGCAAAAAATAGGATTTTTCAAAGAAAATTCCTAACTTGAGGGAAAATTAAGTTTTGTATTTTTTAAAAGTCTTCCTGAGGTCAGAGAACTCAGAGAAGAAGATTTTACATTTTTTTGAATTTTATTTGATTCATTGGAATTATTTTTAGTGTAAACTCATTTTTAGCCTTTAAAAATTATTTTTAAGCTTTGAAATTCAATTTCTTTATTTAGAAAATCAAGAAAAATATTCTAATTATTCTTAAGTGGTTAGAAAGCAATTTAGAACTTTTTCATGAGTCTTATGAGTTTTGTGATTTTTATGAATTTTTAATTATTTTAAATATTTAAAAATAAGCTAAAAATTAAGTTTTTATTTTAAATATCATTTTATTTTTATAAAATTTCCCTGATCACAGAGAGCTCCAAAAACAAGTTTTCATAATTTTTTTTGAGTTATATTTTGATTTTTAAAAAAAAATATTTAAGTGCCAAAAAAGATATTTAACTTGAAAAATCAATTTAGACCATCAAATGTACTCAAAATGTTTTGAAATTTTTATGGGGAGTTTTTTGGATCTTAGAAAATAGTGGAGATAAAAAATCAAGTCATTTTCATGTTTATATTTTCTAAAATTAATTATCTTAGTGATTTAATGTTTGTGAAAAATAGGTGCATTTTAAATGACTTGACTCATGAAAATTTTTCCTAAAGGTTCCCTAACCTTCATAAACCTTCCAAAATGGGTTCCCTTGTCATCATAAACCTTCCAAAATTTTCATGGAATTTCCTAACAAACATGCTAATTTCCATGATTAATTTAAGCAAATAATGTGCATAAACTTGAAAAATATAAATCTCTATCTAGAGACTTCTTAAGACTTTGCAAAAATCAGAGGATGTTTCCCTTGACAGAGGATATATCATGTTAAAACTTCAAGCCATGGTGAATTGCCAATATGCATGGAGAATCAAAACATTCAAATCAGTATTTAATTAATTAAAAAAAAATATTCATCAAATGACTTCAAATTATTTCTAGATTGTTCTCCTCTGTTCACTGAGCAAGACAGTATTTTTATTTTATTTTTATGATTTTTCTACACCAAGATATGAATTTTTGAAGTTAGGGATATTTAATTAAATAGGAAAAAATCCCTATTTATCTATTTAAACAGCGCAACGCCATGTAGATCCTAAGCAGCTTCAAACTCCACGCGGCGCGCTCCCATGTCGACTCATTCATCCACCTCAATGCTGACTCGACCCGCGGTTTATGTTCTGAAACACTGTCCAGCTTGATCTTTTCCGTCCATCCGATACACGCACGATGGGACGGCTCCCCGTCATCGTCCCCGATAGAGTGATTCTATGACATGATCCCGTACCCGTCCACACTAAAACCTTAAGATCTCAGTTTAGACTCAACCAAATCACTTCGGGTTTGATCCTATCAGCTCGTCTAAGTGAGACGAACATATTCATACTGTAATAATGTAATTAAATTAAGCTTAATCAAATGGAGAGTCAAAATAGGCTCGGGAGAAGAAAAAGTTTTATACCTTTGCTCTGAGAATTGAAGCTTCAATCAGAGGGCCTTGGCACGTTCGTTGGGGTCCTAGGAGGCTAGGGATTAAGCCTCTTGCTGTTGTGTAAGGCCTGGGTATGAATTCGACGAATCTCAATTTTAGGTGTTGGTTTAGACCTATGGTGGACGCTATTTCAGAGGGTAATTTAATGGGGCTTTGTCTTATCTTACTGTTGTGAAGGTGTGGGCACAAGCAATCAAAGTTTGGTGGAGTTTTCAGAGATGTTCTATTTCTGCCCTAATTTTTAAGCTCAAAATTAGGGTTACACAGTGGGAATCAAGGTAGTGGAGTGATTGGAATGGGCTATAGAGGTCTCAAGGAAGCTCTGTGAGTGATTTAGGAAGCTCTCTCTGAAAACTTTTAGCACACCTCCCATGGCCGTGGAGGTGAGTTTTTATAAAAATGGCCATGGGGTGGCTCTCAGGGCACAAGTTTGGGTGCATTGTGGTGCTTAGGTAGAGGGCAGAGGAGCTCTATAGTTTGATTTGGATGAGTTGGCTTTAAGGTTTGATTTGGTGGAGCTCCATGGGGGTGGCTTTTGGTTGGCCATATTCTGGCCACTAGGCTGACCGACAGGCCAGGGAGAGGTAGCTAGGAGCTCAGGGAACCCAGGGGAATATGTCACAGCAATTTAATGGATTGAGGTTTAATTTTGGCAAAAATATCCTAAGCGTAAGCAAAAATGGAATGAAATCCATTAATTAAGGGGACCTTTGGTCCATGGCTTAGTTTAGGTGGTTAGATGGGTTTTGGCTCAGTCTTAGGGTCTAACCAATGGCTGAGGTAGAGTTAATTTGGTGACTTTGGGGTAGTTAGGTCATCTTTAATGCATAGGTTCAATGTGGATTGAAGTGGATCAAAGTTTGGGTTTGGGCTAGGTTAGCCATGTCAAATGACCCAATTGATTGATCAACATTCTGTAGATGACTGTTATGAAGATTTTTGGTGAAGGTTTGAAGTGATTTTGAGTTCAATTGGTAGGTTAATTTGAGGGATGGTAGTGAAGTGATTTTGAGTTCAATTGGTAGGTCAATTTGAGGGATTTTTGAGATTTGGCCAATTTGGGCATGTTGGGCTAGACATGGGTCTAGGTTAGGCTAACCTTGCATGATCAAGGGAGGTGTTGTGAAGATTTTTTATGAAGGGATGGAGTGGAAATTCTTGGGTTAAGGCCCTCAAATTGGTGAAATTTTGAGACATGGTCAATTTGGGGCAAATTGGGGGCTTTTGGACTTAGGTTTAAATCAAATGAAATTGATGTACTACCAAGGACAATTGAAGGTCAAATTTGATGTGTAGTAATTTTATGAAGATTTTTTAACACAAATTGTGGCCAATTGAGTGGGCTATGGGTTCAATTTGGTGGAACCAAGTCATGGGGCCAAAATTGGGTTTTTGATCTAAATCAAAATTGGGTTCAAATGATAGATCAATTGGGCTTGGATTTGGTCTTCATTGGTCATATGAAGAGTGAATTTGAGTTTAGATTTAAAATTGGGGAAATGGAGACCAATTGGATAGACATTTGAGGTGATTTGGAGAAAATATGGGCCTTTAAAGGGCAATTTGGGGGTTTTGATCAAGGATGGTTAAATTGGCCAAATTGGGTCATGTGATAGCTGAGAAAAATAAAATTGGGAATATTTGGGAGGTTTTGGGAATTTTTGGGATTTTATAATTTTTTTTTGGAGTTTTGGAGCAGCGAGGGGTATTGTGGTAATTTGGCCACTTTGGGGATTTTGGGTAATTTTGGTGTTTTCAAGGTGTTTCAAATAATTTTTGAACAAGTTTGGGTATTTTGGCTAGATTTGGAGATTTTGGCCAAATATGGGGTCCCAAGGGTTTTTGGGTAATTTGGGGGAATTTAGGGGCAATAGGGTAGGTTGGGTATCTTAGTAGAGTTGGAGTGCCAACCACCATTAATAAGCCATGGACCAATGGAAATCCCATTTTGGGTCCTCTATGTAGTGGTCTTAGCCAAACCCTAGCCCAGGGCTAATGGGGGAACCACCTACAAGAGTCTCTGAAAAGTATCAAGGGACCAAAGCCTAGAAGTTATGTGTTTAGGGTAATGAGTGATTGTGAGTACAAGTGTTTGCAAGTAAGTGCCTTAGCCCTAGACCAACACCCAGGGTCAACCCTAAGGTTCAACTATCCTAAGGGTGACTCATCTTGAGTTTCCCCCATAGTGACCCCACCTACTTAGTGCTATAGGTTAGGACCAATATGTGGAACTTCAAGTTGAGTAGAGAAGAGTTTAAAATTTCTAATGGTGAGGGTTCCTTGTCTAGTTTTCTAAGAATAGTCAATAAGAAAGTCCTATGGCTAGACCTTAGACTACTAAAAAGGAAAAACTAAACCTCAACCAAAAGTGAGGTCAACAAAATGATATTACATCTTTTTGTCATTTTGAAGGGGAATCAATATATGAAGCTTGAGAAAGATTTAAAGATCTCCTTAGGGAATGTCCATGCACGCTCTACTAGATTGGTTAATAATTCAAATATTTTATAATGGATTAGTGGGATCTTATAGATTGATTATTGATGTCACTGCTGCTGGATCACTAATGCCAAAACCTTTTGAAGAGGCATATTTTTTAATAGAGGAGATGACTACTAATAATTTTTAATAGCCTGTTGAATGGGTGAATCCTAAAAAAGTAGCTAATTTTCATGATTCTAATGTAATATCCATGATAGTTGCTTAAATTGCTGCCCTCTCAAAGAAAATAGATCAATGCGGAATGAACTATTCTCAAATGCCTCCAGTGTTAGAGGAAAATTCATTTGGACAAATAGTGGATTCTCAATCATCTTATGAAACCTTGAATGATATAAATAATCTACCCAACAATCCATATTCAAACTATTATAATCCCGGTTGGAAAAATCGCCCAAACTTAAGTTGGAACAATATTAATATCGCTACTGCTAATCTGCAGTGGGGGAACACTTCAGTGAACTTATTGGGAAATTTAAACAACCAGGAAAACACTAATTATAGACTTTCTTATCCTCCAAGTTTTAATAGTATTTAATAGTAATTCACAATTCTTCAAGGAGAAGAAATTTTTTATGGAAGAATTAATTTTAAACATGGGTAATCAATTACAAAGTCAAGGAGCAGCAATTAAAAGTGTGGAAACTCTAATGGGACATATGGCTATGATGCTTAGTAAAAGACCTCCAGGAACTCTACCTAGCAATGTTTAAATCAATCCAAAAGAACAAAATAAATAAAAAATTAAGGCTATTCAATTAAGAAGTGGGAATTGGAAACAAGAGTGCAAAATGAAACTGAAGTTGAAAAAGTGAAGGTGGAAATTGAAAAAGGAAATGATCATATATATCCAGATTTAGAATATCTGTTTACACCGATGAAAATTATTGTAAAAAGACTACCACCTCTATTTTCTCAAAGATTGAAACAATAAGAAAAAGGTAAACAATTTTTAAAATTTTTAGAAATTTTAAAAAAATTAACAGTAAATATTCCCTTCATCGAAGCCTTTGAACAAATGTCTGATTATGTGAAATTTATAAAGGATGTACTTAACAACAAAAGGAAGTTTACAAATCACGAGATTGTTGAACTTAGTGAAGAGTGTAGCACAATTATTCAGAAAAAGCTTTTTGAAAAATGTAAAGATCCTGGTAGTTTCATTATTCCTTGTACGATTGGTGAAAATTTTTTCAGAGCCTTATGTGGTTTGGGAGCCAGATTCAACCTCATGCCTTTATCAACTTTTTAAAGATTAGGAATAAGAGAAATTTCCCCTACTTCTGTAACTCTTCAATTAGTTGATCGTTTGATTACTTATCCTAAAGGAGTTGTAGAAGATGTTTTAGTAAAGGTTGATAAATTTATCTTTCATGTGGACTTTGCTGTGTTAGATATGGAGGAAGATAAAGAAATTATTATTATTTGGGGAAGACCATTCCTTGCTACTAGAAGAGCAATGATAGATGTTCAAAAATGAGAATTAACTATGAGAGTTAATGATCAAGAGGTAACATTTAATATTTTGAAATCAATGAAATATCCCTCGATAGAAAAAGATGATGAATGCTTTCGAATAGAAATTTGTGATTATTTAAGAGATGATTATTTTAAGGAAAAGTTATAAGAGAAAAAGGAGAATGAAGATTTGAAAATTAAAGATGATAATGAAATGGAAGATGATCAAGATGAGATAGATAATGAAAAACTGGACTATGTTCATGAGAGATTTGAAATTTTAAATACTATAGAAGATGATAATAAAAATCTAATTCCATCTATTATAAAACCTCTTGAACATGAAATGAAAAATCTTCCTTATCATTTAAAGTATGTTCTTTTAGGAGAATTATCTACCTTACCAGTTATTGTATCCTGGGATTTAAAAGATTTACAAGAACCAAAATTAGTGGATACATTAAAAGGATACAGAAAAAATTTTTCTTGGACTTTAGCTGATATTAAAGGAATCAGTCCTTCCATCTGTATGCATAGAATTTTATTAAGAGAACAACATAAACCTAGAGCCTATCCGCAAAGGAGATTAAATCCAAAGATGAAGGAAGTAGTAAAGAAGGAAATTTTAAAATGGTTAGATGCTGGAATTATATATCTATATATCCGACTTCGAATTATATATCCGACTTCAGACAGTGTTTGGGTAAGTCTAATTCATTGTGTTCTTAAGAAAGGAAGAGTGACTATAAATGTGAATGAAAGAAGTGAAATAGTACCAACAAGATAAGTCACTGGTTGGTGAATTTGTATTGATTATAGAAAATTAAATGCCGCCACCAGTAAATGATTATAGAAATTTAAATGCCACCACCAGGAAAGATCACTTTCCCTTACCTTTTCTAGATCAAATGTTGGATAGACTAGCTGGGCATAAATATTACTGCTTTTCAGATGGATATATCAGTTATCATCAAATCATCAAATCCTTATTGGCTCCTGAGGATCAAGAAATGACAACATTTACTAGCCCTTATAGAACTTTTACTTTTTGAAGAATGCCCTTTGGATTATGTAATGCACCTGCAACATTTCAAAGATGTATGATACCAATTTTTAGCAATATAATCAATAACGGAAAGAGAAGTTTTTATGGATGATTTCTCTATATTTGGAACTTCATTTGACACATGTTTAAATAATCTAGAAAAAGTGTTAGAGTTATGCGAAAAAATAAATTTAGTTCTAAATTGGTAAAAATGTCAATTTATGGTTGCAGGAGAAATTGTACTTGGGCATTAAATTTCTAAACATGGCATAAAAGTAGACCGTACAAGAATTCAAACTATCAAAAAACTATCACCTCCTACTATAGTGAGAGGGGTTAGAAATTTTCTAGGATGTGCTGGTTTCTATAGACGATAAATTAATATTTTTTCAAAGATCACTAAGCCTCTATGCCAACTTTTAGAAAAAGATAGGAAATTTTATTTTAATGAGAAATGTTTAAAAGCCTTCAAATTATTAAAAGAAAAACTAATCATTGATCTAATAATAGTTTCATCTGATTGGGAGAATCCATTTGAATTAATGTGTGATGTTAATGATTATGCGATTGGATTTGTTCTAGTGCGAAGGTATGATAAAATATTTAAAGCTATATACTACGCTAGTAAAACTCTTAATGATGCTCAAATTAACTATACCACTATTGAAAGAGAGTTATTAGTAATTGTATATGCTTTTGAAAAATTTGGTCATATTTAATTGAGACCAAATGTATAGTGCATACAGACCATTCTGCCATCAAATATTTGATGCAAAAGAAGGAAGCTAAACCAAGACTAATCAGATGGATACTTTTGATGCAAGAATTTGACTATATAATCATAGATGGAAAAGGATATGATAATCAAATAACCAATCATTTATCTAGACTGGAACTACATGTGTTATCTGATTTTGAAGAGGAAATATTGGAAACTTTACTAGATGAACAACTTTATAATATTAAGGAAAGGAATTTACCATGGTATGTTGATATTGTGAACTACCTTGTGAGTAATATTTTACCACCTGAATTAACAATGCAACAACAGAAAAAGTTTATATATGATGCCTAATATTACTTTTGGGATGAACCATACTAATACAAACATTGTACGAATTTAGTTATGAGGAAATGTATACCTTATGAAGAAATTGAACCAATTATTCAAAGATGTCATGATTCAGAATTTGGAGGACATTTTGGAACTGATAAAACTACACATAAAATTTTACAATATGGATTCTATTGGCCTACTATTTCTAGGGATGTTTACAGATATATTAATATTTGTGATCGATGCCAGAGAGTAGGTAATAGTTCTAGAAGAAATGAAATGACTTTAAATTTTACATTGGAAGTTGAAATCTTTGATGTTTAGGGATTAGACTTTATGGGACTATTTATTCCTTCATTTGGAAAATTTTATATATTGGTTGTTGTAGATTATGTATCACAATGGATAGAAGCAATAGCTTTACCCAAATGTGATGATCAGAGTGTTTCAAATTTTTTAATTAAAAATATTTTTGTAAGATATGAAATGCCTAGAGTAATCATTACTGATGGAGGATCTCATTTTAGGAATAATCTGATTCAGATATTGGTTGAAAAATATAATATCAAACCTAAAATCCCTACCACTTATAATCCCAAAACTAGTGGTTTGGTCGAGGTATCTAATCATAAAAATAAATGAATTTTAGAAAAAAAACTATAAATCCACATAACATGGATTGGTCTGTTAGATTAAATATTGCATTATGAACATATACGACTGCTTATAAAACTCCTATCGGAATTTCTCCTTATAAACTAATATTTGGAAAAACTTACCAGTAGAATTGAAGCATAAAGCATATTGGGCGATAAAAGAATTGAAGTTCAATTTAAAGGATGCTGGTGAGAAAATATTATTGCAATTGAATGAATTTAAAGAAATTAGAAATGAATATTACAATAATTATAAGATTTATAAGGAAAAAGCTAAGATATGACATGACCGAAAGATTATAATAAAGAAATTTGAAACTGGACAAAAAGTTTTGTTATATAATACGAGATTGAAATTATTTCCAAGGAAACTAAATTCTAGGTGGGTAGGACCTTTAACTGTTATAAAAGTTTATCTCTTTGGTACTGCTGATATTGAAGATTCTAAGACTGGAAGAATGTTTAAAGTTAAAGGGCATAGGTTAAAACCTTATTTTGAGGGATCTCGACCAAGTTTTAAAGAGGCTTTTATGTTGATTTAACCTAATTAAAATTAAGTTAGTCGGGCTGACGACGTTAAACCACTCGCTTTGTGGGAGGCAACCCATAGTTACCTTTATAATTTAGTTTGTTTGAATTGTTATTACTATTAGTTAATTATATATTTGAGTCCTACTTACTCATAAATATCATAAAATAATGATTATTATTGGAGAGAATCGAAATTTTGAAGATTTATGGCCAAAACAAAATTTAGAGCATTTTTATTATTCTGGCACCGATGGTGACGTATTGTATAATGCCTACCCATGATCGGAGGTAGAGCGTCGACGGCACCCATGACCAAAAATGGCTACCAGGTTTGAATTTTCAATTTTTAGCGAAATTTGGCGTTATTTTCACCCCTATAACTGCCTAAAGTCGATGTTTAAACCCTTGAACTCCAAAAAAATGGTAGGATAGATCCAAAAGTCGCATCCCATGGCTTCCAAATTCATAGAAACTCTAAGATTTAGAGTGTTCAACATGAGAAAATTCATCGGTGCTGAAACGCAGTGCTTGTTCAACAAGGTTTTGATAAAGAGGAGGTTAATCAAAGAAAGAGGTTTCCAAAATCATGGTATGAATGCTCCAAGTACTCGAGTAGAGGATATTATTATGTAGAGGCATTGGGAAGTCTTATGTTACACTACTACTGCTGTAGTTGTTCCTGTGGTTAAATAATTTTACGCTAATCTACATGGGATCAACCAAGGAGTCATTTATGTGAGAGGCAGGTTTGTATCATTTAGCCCTTCGAAGATTTACGACTTATTTATGATAGAGAATTTGTCAATCTGCAATTATACAAATTTTGCCCTACGAGAGCCAATATAAATGAGATTTACTGATTTCTGACGAATGAAAATGAAGACTAGGAGATAAGAGACAACAGGTATGTAAGTTTCTCTGCTACACTATTAAATTTTGTGCCAATGCAATGACATTTCTTCATATCTGCAAAGTTACTCCCAACTATGAAGATTAACAAAGTGACTAAGGATAATGCAATTCTAAATTACTGTATTCAAATGGGGAGACCTATTGATATTGGTACCATCATTGTGAGATCTGTCTTGGGATTGATTGTACACAGATCTAAATATGGGTTTTGATAGCTTTCCATCATATTTCTTCTCTATAGCCAGTCACAAGTGCCATATGAAAGTTGGGATGTCGGCGCTATTTTTAGTTAGAGAGTTTCCCGTAAGAAGCTGTCGGTTACTAGAATCAAAATTTTGTCGCCCGCTTCAGAAGAACGTTTTAATTTACATATATATATATATATATATATATATATATATATAGTTTTGGAAAAATATGAAATCAAACTGACCCCATATTTTTCATAGTTTGATTGACAGAACACTGTACCTCAAATCCTGTATCTATACCAAAGGATAAACACAAGACTTGAGGACGAGGCTCGATCAAATAAACTAAGGGATATATGACATCAGTTTGGTTTTCAAAACCTTTGTATTTGCCGATAATTTCCCTTATTTAATATGAAGAATTAAATAGGCTTTATATTAAGCTGGGTTCAGACATGCTTCCTATAAGGGGAAGCCCCTATAGTTAATTACATCTTGAATTATCTTGAATTACCAAAGTCACCTAAGAATACTCTCGATAAAAATCAAGAAATATTATCTTTAAGGATTTTCAAAGGGTAGGACTTTTCAATGAGATCGGACGTAGAGGTGTGAAAGGGGATTGATTCAAATTTGGAACATTTTCTTTGTAGATTCCAAAGAAGGAAGAACTAGGGGATGTCATGAATCCAGAGGAGAACACCACTGACTTCCCAAGCTATCTTAATGTTTGGCTTTATTTCTGAGGAGAAATATTTAGGTGTTTCATCTTGTCAATTTTATTTGTTAGGGCTTACATTCGTGTGAAATGATCACACAAATATCCTGGAAGATATGAGGATTGAGGTCATGACAAACGATAACCTCAGAATCCTAAGACGAGTTAGGGCTTATATTGTATAGCTGAGATGTACAGAGGCCTAAAGATAAGGTGAAGATTTACGTTGCATAAGCAAGCAACCTCGAAGTCCTACGACTTTTTTGCTTATATCTAAGGAAGGAAGATTGGTTTAGCTGGGGAAGACAGGTTTTGCTATTGAAGATGGTCGTGCTGCCCATCATGCTTGCTCCAAGCTCCTTACTGCGACCAGTTTGAGTTTTTTAGTGTGTTAAGTTATGATGTCAAATCAGGTGGACCTATGGTTGAAGTTCTTTAAATTTTATGGGGGCATGTTAAAGTTGATTAGAGCGACACCGGTTAGGATTCCACGGTTCCCTCGTTCCGGCACCACTATTTTCTATTGGATTCACTTAGTCCAAATGAATTTACTAAACTCAACTTAATGAGTTCCATAATTTCACTTAGATCGTGGGAAGCCTCGTTAGCAACCGTAGGTTACCTCCTCCAAGGAATTCCCGATCATCCGATAGAGACATCTTAATTTAGTTGCTATTGTAGTTTTGCGTGATTTTTGTGATTAAATTTTGAGTTGTTTTATATTTTAAATGTTGTGGCAGTGAATTTTATCTTGGTTGATTTTAGTTTTAGTTTTGGTTTTGGTTTTGGTTTTGTGGCTATCGTGATAGTTTTAATTTTCATGCAGGATGGCGTCATTTTTTAGCATGCAAATTTGCAGGTATAAAAGTACAGTACAAAGGTACAAAAAAGACAGCGCTAAAAACTGTAAAAGTGTTCCTGACGATTCTTCTTGTTCCACCGCTTGAAACTCAAAAGACATGTTAAGGCAGTTTATCTGCAACGGGGAAGTAAAATTTTGACGACCCACCTAACCCTAGATCATTACTTGATGGGTCCTTAGGAGTTTAATTAAGGATGATTTTGTCAATCAAAACGTTTTAAGCTTAGTAGATCTCTGAGGTATCCAATAGATCTAGAGAAAGAAGCAGGTCCAGGCTACTCTCTCGCTGCCTGGTGTAAAATCCCGAGCTCTTTTAAACTTATTATGTTGCTTAATAATTCATCCTATAAACACCCTTAGTGCTCAATGAAAATTGATGTCTCAGTATCCCTAAGAGTAAGGTAATTATCATTTGTAATTTAATTTTGAATATTATGTGGGTGAAGACCCTTAAAGAGGCAAGTTAGTGTTATTGGAACACTTAGCAAAATTTTGGTCCTAATTGGGCTTGTAGTGTTTGAAAGATGTTCTAATTTTAATTGTGTTTGTTTTTCTAATCCTCATTTAATCAGTCTTGATTTAACTTAGATTATTACTAAGCCTTTAAGACCTAGGTGAGTGTCTTAATTAATTTTGAAAAGGTTAAGCTTTAGGTGGTCATGATTCATTATTTGAATTTCATTTTAAAGTCAGATAATTATTGACTTCAAAGGTCATACCCCAAAGTCCTAGGTTCATTTTATTTTAATAAACTTCCAAATTTTAATAATTTAGAAATTTATTAACTTATCTTTACCTCATTCATGGGTCAATTAAGACATCAGAGGACAAATGTGACTTTTCAAAATTTAATTTAATTTATATAATTATTTTCATGCAAAAATAGAATTTTTCAAAGAAAATTCCTAACTTGACCAAGGTAAATTCTAATTCCTTGAAATTTCTACTGGAGGTAGACCTAAGCTAGAGAAACTCGTGGACTAAATTTCATGATTTTTTGAATTTTATTTGAATTTTAAAAATTACTTTAAGTTCTAGGGTATTTATTAAATATAAAATATTTTAAATCGGGAAAATTAAGTTTTTTATTTTTCAAAAATCTTCGTAAGGTTAGAGAACTCATAGGAGAAAATTTTATATTTTTCTGAGTTTTATTTGATTTATTGGAATTATTTTTATTGAAAATCCATTTTAGCCTTTAAAACTTATTTTTAAGCTTTAAAATTCACTATCTTTATTTAGAAAATCAGGAAAAATATTATAATTATTCTTAAGTGCTTAGGAACCAATTTAGAATATTTTCATGAATTTTATTTTTTTTTGTGATTTTTAATTATTTAAATATTTAAAAATAGACTAAAAATCAAGTTTTTATTTTAAACACCATTTTGTTTTTAAAAAATACTCTTGATCATAGAGAACTCAAAAAATAAGTTTTTTATAATTTTTTTAGTTATATTTTGAATTTTAAGTAATCATTTTAAGTGCTAAAATGATATTTATCTTTAAAAATCAACTTAAGTTACCAAATGAACTCAAAATGCTTTGAAATTTTGTTGGTGAGTTTTATGGATTCTAAATAATAATGGAGATAAAAAATGGATCAAAATTTATGTCATTTTGTTGTTTGTATTTTTCAAAATTAATTATCTTTATGATTTAGGGTTTGTACAGATTAGGTGTATTTTGAATGACTTGGCTCATGAGAAATTTTCCTAAAGGTTCTCTAGTCATCATAAACTTGTCAAAATTTTCTTAGATTTTTCTAAGCAACATGCTAATTTTCATGATTAATTTAAGTAAATAATGCACATAAACTTAAAAAATATGATTCTCTGTCTAAGGACCTTCTCTAACTTTGGAAAAATCAGGGAATGTTCCCCAAGACAGAGGCAACAACACGGTAAAATTTCAAGTCATGGTGATATTACTACATGCATAGAGAATCAAAATATCAAAATCAGTGTTTAATTAATTAAAAATAAATTATGCATCAAATGGACTTAAAATTATTTCCACATTATTCTCCTTTGTTTACTGAGCAAGAGAATATTTTTATTTTATTTTTATGATTTTTCTACACCAAGATATGAATTTTTAAAGCTAGGGATCGTTTTCTGATTATTTAAATTCCCTATTTATCTATTTAAACGCGCAACACTGACTGTGCCCTAGGCAGCTCTGAAAGCACTCCGTCATCATCCCCGATAAAGCACTCTGTCATCATCCCCTATTTATCCATCTGATACACGCGCGATCGAACGGCTCTCCGTCATCATCCCCGATAGAGTGATCCCGTGACCATCCACACCATCCGTGACCATCCACACTAAAACCCTAAGATCTTAGCTTAGACTCAACCAAATCACTTTGGGTTTGATCCTATGGACTTGTCTAAGTGAGATGAACATATCCATATGATAATGATGTAATTAAATTAAGCCTAACTATATGGAGAATCAAAATAGGCTTGGGAGGAAGAGGAGATCAATACCTTAGCTATGAGAAGAGAAGCTTCGATCAGAGAGTTTTGACACGTTCGTTGGGATCCAAAGAAGCTAGGGATTATGCCTCTTGTTATGGTGAAATGTCTAGACCCAAATTCGACCAAGGACGATTTTAGGTGTTGATCAAAGTCTATACCAGGGGCTCTATGGAAGGGGGATTTGATGGGGCTTTGGCTTCTTTCAATATTGTAAAGGTTTGGGTGAGTTTAATTTGAGGTTAGTGTAGTTTAGAGGTGTGGAGAGCTTTGTCCTGTCTCCGACAATGTTTTGAGCTCAAAAATTGGGCTCCGGGAAGGGGATTCAGGGCAATGTGGTGGTTAGGTTGCACTGAGGAGGTCTTAAAGAGGCTTTGGGATCAATTTGGGTAAGTATCTTAGAGGAATTTTTAGCTCTCTCCATGGCCGTGGAGGGGAGAATTTTATAAAAAATGGCCTTAGGCTTGCTGCAATGGCCAATTGGGGGGAGAAATGTGCTGCCTAGGTGGAGGGCAGAGAGGCTCTAAGCTAAAATTTGGATGAGGTGGCCTCTAGGTTTGAATTGGGTTTAATCCCATGGGGGTGGCTCTCGGTTTGGTCATTTTTTGGCCACTAGGCCGGCCGGCCAGCCAGGGGGTGGTGGCTAGGAGCTCAGGGAACCCATGAGAATATGTCACAGCAATTTAATGTGTTTAGGCTTTGTTTTGGCAAAAATATCCTAAGCTTAAGAAAATATGGAATGAAATCCCTTAACTTAGAGGACCTTTGATCCATGGCTTAGTTTAGGTGGTTTTAAGAGGTTTATGCTAGCCACTAGGGTCCAACTAATGGTTGTGGAGTCATTAATTTAGTGACTTTGGGGTAGTTAGGCCATCTTTAGTGCATGGGTTCAATGTGGGTTCAAGGGATCAAAGTTTGTGTTTGGGCTAGGCTAGCCATGTAAATTGGCCTAATTGATTGATCAACATTGTGCAGATGAGATGATTTCATTGTGCAGATGATTTTTATGAAGATTTTTGGTGAAGATTTGAAGTGATTTTGAGTTCAATTGGTGAGTCAATTTGAGGGATTTTTGAAATTTGGTCAATTTAAGCATGTTGGGTTAGACATAGGTCTAAGTTGGGCTAACCTTGGGCTAAGTCCAAATTGAATGGTTCAAATGATCAAGGGATATGTTTTGAAAATTTTTCATGAAGAGATAGAGTGGAAATTTTGGGGCTAAGGCCATCAATTTGGTGAGATTTTGAGACATGGCCAATTTGGGGCAAATTTGGGGCTTTTTGGACTTAGCTTGAAATCAAATAAAATTGAGGCCTCACCAAGGCCAATTAAAGGTCAATTTTGATGTATGGGGATGTTATGAAGGTTCTTCAACACAAATTGTGGCCAATTAAGTGGGTTGTGGGTTCAATTTGGTGGAACCACATGGGGCCAAAATTGGGGTTTTGATCTAAATCAAAATTGGGTTCAAATGATGGACTAATTGAGCTTGGATTTAGTTTAGTTTGGTTACATCAAGAGTTTATTTGAGCTCAGAATTGAAATTGGGGTAAATTGAGACCAATTTGATAAACATTTGGAGTGATTTGGGGAAAATATGGGCCTTTAAAGGGCAATTTGGGGGTTTTGATCAAAGATGGTCAAATTGGCCAAATTGGGTCATGTGATAGTTGAGAAAAATTAAATTAGGAATATTTGGGAGGTTTTGGGATTTTTTGGGATTTTTTTTTGGAATTTTTGGACTTTTGGGCTAAGGAGGGGGCATTTTGGTAATTTGGCCAATTTTTGTGATTTTGTGTAGTTTGGGTGTTTTCAAGGTGTTTGAATATTTTTTGAAGCAACTTGGGTATTTTGGGTAAATTTGGGAATTTTGACAAAATTTAGGGTCCCAAAGGTATCTAGGTAATTTACGGGAGTTTAGGGGCAAAAGGCTAAGTTGGGTATCTTGGTAGAGTTGGAGTGCCAAACACCATTAATAAGCCATGAATCAATGAAAATCCAATTTTGGGTTCTCTATGTAGTGGTCTTAGCTAAACCCTAGCCTAGGGCTAGTGGGTCTAGGAGACCACCTACATGAGTCTCCCAAAAGTATCAAGGGACCAAAGCCAAGAAATTTTGGGTTTAAGGTAGTGAGTGATTATGAGTGCAAATATGTACCTTAAGCCCTAGACCAACACCAGTGTCAACCCTAAGGTCCAGCAGTCCTAAGGGTGACTCATCTTGAGTTCCCCCATAATGAACCCACCTACTAAGTGCTAGAGGTTAGGACCAATATGTGGAACTTCAAGTTGAGTAAAGAAGAGTGTAGAGTTCCTTGTCTAGTTTTCTAAGAATAGTCAAGGAATGTCATACGACTAAAAAGGAAAAACTCAACCTCAACCAAAAGTGAGGTCAACATGGGAGAAAGTGCTTCTTCCTTGGAAGCCCCTGGACACAACTAATATGTATGATTGTCAAACAATTGGAGGTGAGAATGATATGAGAATTATTGCAGATTAACCATCTCAGAGTTCATAGCCTATCCTACCCTACTTTCCTAAAATTTCACAGTTGGTTCTGAAGAAGATAAAGACATTGGAGAAAGCGGTACGAAATCTTATGAATGTAATTAACAATATCTCAGAGTTATTTGATCATCTAGACTAGAGGATGAAGGAACAGTTTGATCACACTAAGCGTATTGAAGAGGGTATGATATATTTGATGAAGAGAAAATATTTGATTTCTGAAGATTCAATTGATGAGTTTTTGTATTGCCCCCTTTACAACCTATTCGTGAACTACCAATCCATGGCAGATATTAGAGAAGATGATAGTAGCGATGAGGAGTAGTGACTCAATTTAATAGTTAGTATTTAGTATGTAGTATTTGAACTTTACTATGCTAGGTGTGTGTTGACCTCACTTTTGGTTGAGGTCTAGAAACTTCTTTAGTAGCTTAGGTCTAGCCATAGGACTTTCCTATTGACTAGTCTTAGAAAACTAGAAAAGGTACCCTCACCATTAGAAACTC
>NW_018251825.1:24730-25374 GCF_001263595.1 Phalaenopsis equestris | reverse complement strand
CTTTATAAGGTCATTTTTGACCAAGCACAACAATGAATTTGAGCTTAGCCCAAAGCTAGCTCAAGTTTGACCCAAATTTGACCCTTAAGGGTTTAATTTAGGTCTAAACCCAAACCCATCAAAATCCATACAAATTGACCATCAAATCAACTTCAAAACAACTTTCATCCTTCATGAAAGTTGTTCATCATGATGTTTTACATCAACTATAACAATAAATTTGGACTTAGCTCAAAGCTAGCCAAAGTTTGACCCAAGTTTAGCCCTACATGCTTAACTTAAGTCTAAATCCGAACCCATTAAAACCCATTCAAATTGATCACCAAATCAACTTAAAAACAATTTTATTCCTTCATGAAAATTATTCATTATGATGTTTTACACCAACTGAAACAATCAATTTGATCTTAGCCCAAGTTTGACCCAAACTTAGCCCAACATGCTTAAAATGGGTCAAAAATAAAAAATCCACCAAATTGATTAACCAATTGACCTCAAAATGACTTTCACCCTTCATGAAAGTTGTTCCTCATGGTCTCCTACACCAAATGACATAGTTAATTAGGCCAATTAACATGCCTAACCTAGTTCAAACACAAGATTTGGTCACATGCACCTTTTTGGACTTATGGTCAAATCCAAAC
>NW_018251825.1:8508-22291 GCF_001263595.1 Phalaenopsis equestris | reverse complement strand
CTTACGGGCAAACCCCACACCAAAAATAGTGCCGACAGTGTGCTTAGTATTTGGATTGCTTTGCTTTACGATTTCAGACTTATTATGCTTGAGATTTGTGTTTATGTTTGGTTTTCAACGCTATAGTGTTGTGGTTGTGTGCACGCTAAAATTTGATGTGGCATAGTTTGCTAAAACATATGTGGTTGTGTGCTTAAGTGTGTATGTTTGTAATTTGGATTGTATATTAAAAAAGTGTTGTTTTGTGTTGTTTGTGTAAATTTATGTAAATTGATCACTTTATTATGATGTTTGATGCTTAAAAAAGCCAATTAGATGTTGATGTGATTTCAAAATGGTCGAAGTTACAAAAATACAAATTTTGGGACCATGAAATCTGCCTGGCATAGAAGACGCCAGAATGGGCGCCTACGACGCTCAAATACAGAAAGATTGAGTATTTTAAACCAATAGCGCGTCGATGGCGCCCAAAACCCGAAAAGCCCAATTTAGCCTTAAAATCAAGAATTTTACTTGGGGACACGCCATTTTAACCCTTTTATCATCTTTAACTTTTAGTTAGGGCTGAAAACTCATAGTAGGGCTTGCTTTCATTGCCATTTAGAGCATTTTCAAGGCTTTAAAAGTGCGGATTTCATCTTCTTTTGGTAAGAGCTACACTCTAAACTAAATATTTTTTTGATTTTCACCATAAGAACCTCCTACATTTGGAAAATCTGAAATTTGGAGTTTTTGTGAACATTTGGAGATTATCAATGGTGAGGGAGTTTTTACTTGCTAGATTTGTCTTTGCAGTTTATTATAAGTTGATTTTGAAGTTTATTTGGAGTTATTTTCAATTTTTTTAGAAATTTTCATATGGCTCCAAGGATGAGTAAGGGGAAGAGAAAGTTGGATTATGATGAAGGAAATTTTGTTAATATTAAAGCCCAGTACAATTCAATTTGCACTTTAAGCAATAAGAAGTGTATACAAGATTGAGCGTTTGAAAATTCAAGCAAAGTTTTGGAGTAGTTGATAGTGGATCGGAAGTGGGAAATATTTTGTTATTTTACTATTGATGTGATCTTGGGGATAGTTCAGGAATTTTATGCAAATTTTTTGTGGACTACAAGAGATCAGGTGCATGTTCGAGGGAAAATGATAGAATTTACCCCAGCTGGATTAATGAAGTTTATCAGTTGAGGAATCCTAGTTTTTGTGAGTGTACATCATTTCGTTCTATGGATTCTAACTTGGATGAAGTTATTGCCTTTCTTACAGATGGGAAAGGAGAGTGGAAAATTAAGCAAAGACAAAGGATAAATTTTTATGCTTCTATGTTGAATGTTGCATCTAAGGCCTGACATTACTTTATTTCTGCAAAACTACTGCCTACTTATCATCACAATGAAGATACTCGAGATAGAGCCATCATGAATTTTTGTATTCAAAATTCAAGGATAATTAACATTGGGGCAATTTTTTATAAGAGTTTTCAAACTATTGCGAAGGGAGAGACTACAGGAGGACTAGGACATCCTGCCCTGATTCATACATTATGTGTACTATCAATAGTTGAGTTTGATCACAGTGAAGAATGGGTACTTCTTCTGAATCCTATTAACAAAGCCAACATTAAGACTTATGAAGCTCATGTGGGATGGAGATCAGGGAGTAATAGTGGTGATGGCCCTTCTGCCCCTTCTACTAGCCATGATATTCCTTCTACTTCCAGGACATATACTCTTTCTTATGTTATGGAACAGTTGATGATTCAACAAGGTGACATTGAGAGGTTACACAATCAGATCACTAGAATAGAAGCAAGGAATGAGGCGAATGATGAGTACACTAGGAGGATGGTCAAGTACGATATAGCTTTTCATGATGCTCAGGTTAGATTCATTAGGGGAGACTCTTGTGTGATCTTTTCTACTATACTCCGTACCAGTCAGCTGACGACCTAGAGGATGCCAGAGGTGATGTGAGTGGTAGTTTGTTGTGTTTGTTTTTGTTTGTTGTGTTTGCGGTAGTTTGTTGTGATGAGTGGTAATTTGTTGTGTTTGTAGTGTTTATAGTTTATGTTGGATCCGTGATCATATGTATTTATATTATGTCTTCTTTTATGGTTGTACTGAACTAAAACTGTGATGTGGTTGTAATTAATGGATGTGTGCTAGTTTATTTCTTTAGTTTAAAATTGGATTAGTTATATATGTGCAGTAGATGTTTAAAGTTTATGTTCTAAATTTTTTTGTTACCCTGCAAATCTCTAATATATTATGTGTAGAAAAGCTTCTAACTGTTTTAGGCTTACTAGTTCAAATTTGTGATGAATGCCTGCACAGCTTCAGAATGATCAAAAGCCTGCTACAAAAGGTTAGATTTCTTTTGTATTTTTTACCTCTACTATTGAGTAATGAAAAGCTTAAGTTTGGGGGAAATAAGGAAAAAAAATTAACTTTTAGTTGACCTTATTAAAAATATTTTAAAAATATTTTTATTTCAAAATTAATTTTAACATTATTTATGATGTTAGGACTTACCTTTAGATAACTAAATTGTTGGTTTTATTTAAATATCTTAGAAGGCTTAAGTGAAAAATTTCTAATAAGGAAGATTAACTTTATAGGCCAAGATTTTTAGTATAAAAAGATATTTAGCATAAGAGGATTACACTATAATGTAAAGGAAAACTATATTTTTAAAATATTAAGAGTCCTTAGGGTTTATATGAATGGATAAGAAGTGAGACTCTATGATGAATCATTTAAAAGCCAATATACATTTATAAAATAAAGGAACGTCACAAGTTCCGACTTTAAGGGGAGGAAAGTGAAGTTCAAAATTATTAAAGGCTATCCAGATATAGTAATCCTCACTTGAAAAAAAAAAGAAGGATTAAAAAATAATCCCAAAAAAAAAGAGAGAAAAGAAAAAGAAAAGGATTGAAAAACAATCCAAATATAGAAAAGAAAAAGAAAGTATAAGTGAGGAGAAGCTTGAGGAGATGCCTAATCAAAAACTGGCTTCACTGGATTCAACTTAAAGAAAAGAATTTAAGTACATTTCTGAACTTATATTTAAAGTATTAGCATCCTTACTAATAGAGTTCTCATGGATTTCTTTTTCATATTATTCTTTTATGTGCGCTTATTGTGACAAATTATAGTTATTCTTGAAATAAATATGAAACTAGAACTCCTAGACTTGATGACTAGATGATCTTGCACCTATAATTTTGACCTGAATTATTATTAACCTTTCTGAAAGTCTTGCTTATTATATTCATTTAAATAAAAAATTTTGATATTCTTAAAGTGAAGTTCTCTATCATGAATCATAATTTTATGTAGTAGAAGAATTACTCGAGGACAAGTACTAGTTAAGTTTGAGGGATTTTGACACACCAAAAATATGTTGGATTTCTTATATATAGTTTTACTCATTTTTTTGTGATATTTCACTATAAAGAAAGGTATTATTCATGTTTTGTTGCAGGCATGATGATTTTAAGTGTTTGGAGCCAAAGGAAGCAAAAATGAATGAATTTGGAGTAAAAAGAGACAAAGTGGCCAAAACTGCCTACCGGCACCAGCGGCACCCATTTCTAGAGAGTATGGGATGATTTAAATAGTTGAGCACCGACGGTGCCCTATCCAGTGCCGGTAGCGACCGAAGCTGACTTTTGCCCAAATTGAATGTATTTGGACGGATTTTGAAGGGTTGCTTGGGAAATCTCATGAGGAATTCATTCTAAACAAATTTAAACTGCTTTTGGTGCCCGAATTTGGTGTTGTGAGTGTAGGGGAGAGTGTTAGTGAGTCCTCTCTAAGGAGTGTAGGAGGAGAAGGAAAGTGAGAGATTTCTTCTCCCTTATTCATCAAAAGAAGGAATTGTGTGGAGTTGTAAAGAGAAAAGAGAATTCAAAGGAACTTCAAGGGGTTTGCTTGGGGAAGAACTTGAGATAAGTTGTATTTACTTCTTATGGTTGTATGACTTTGCTTTTAAATATAAAATCCTTGTTTTGTTATATCTTCCTCATGAGTTCTAAGTAGATTTCTTTGTTTTTCTCCTTGAAATGAGATGTGGTGACGTGATGATTTAGATTGGTTGCGTCTAATTCATGCAAAAATGTTGTGATGATTTTACACTTAGTGCTTCATTTACTTTTCGATCTAAACAATTGAATTGTTAAGATTTGTTGTGAATCATATGATCTAAAAAGGGCTATGTATTCTACAACAATAGTGAAGATCACATTCAAATCTCACGAATGGTAATGTTCATGGGGGTTGAATGCAAATAAATATGGAAATATATTTTATTAGGCGTAGAATTGGAGATTTTCGAGTAACAGGCTAAAATTCCCAATTTGGTCCTAGTGTTTGTAAAATAAAGCAAAAGCTAGCCTTCAGGGGAAGGGAAGTGGGAGCTCTACAGTGATAGTCAGTATCATCCTAGTCTAGCCATTAATTTAGAGATGATTTAGGAGATAAACCTAAGATTAGTCAATGTTTTTTACAACACTCGAAAGAGGGTAAATAATAGGAATGCTCCTATTTGGCACAATACAATATCCTACTAATCTTTGTCTTTCACTCTCCACAGCATCATTGTAAGGGGGAGGATGTCTTCTCCATATTTGAAACTTGCAACACAAAAACTTAGTTTGGCATAGATAACTTGCTTAGAAGCTTAGTTAGTACTTTAATGAACTTGAATATTTAATCATCTTTATACTATTAGTGACTTTAATATCTTCAATACATGCATTGTAAAATGGACATTTGATTTCTGTGCTACATTTTGCATTTTAAAGTTCCGTTGTATTCCCTGTGGGATCGATAACCAGGACTCCACTAGAGTCATGTATTACTTGAGTGATACGTATACTTGCGTTCATAACTGCTACGAAAGAGAAGATATAAAAGTTAAATTAGAAACCAAGTATTTATAAATTCAAGGCCACTCAACCAACCAAATTGCTGCCTCACCTCTTGTGCCAAATAATGACGTCAGAGGCGGTGGGTACGTACTACCACTTCCCTTTTTTCTGCACTTCTACTTTACTTTACGACATGTTTTACTTATGCATAATTTAATATACCTACAAAGTCTCCTAGGGTAGAGAACATTGGATCGTATGTCTAGGAGGAGCACTAAAACAAGCCATTGCAACTCAACAATAATGAATACTTGTCAATCTAAATTCACTTCTTAAAACCCATAACCATCATAAGTAAGGAGCTTGAAACTAGCTGTTCAGGAAGCAAGACTATGATGCAAGCGGATGGAGGACAACTTCAGATAACGATCAAGACTCAGCATGAAGGAACTAAACCTTCATTACATAAATCCTTAAACTATATTTAGGCCTTCGCACAATCGCGTTGTGCAATAGAAGCCCTAACTAATTTTTGACTCTGAGGTTGTTCGTTCAATAGGATGTAAACTCATCTATCTTTTTAGGCTATTTTTATGAATATGTTATACAAATTTAACCCATAATTTTAAATAAATGGTGGGAGCAAACAATAAATAATTTCATTTCCAATACATAAGGCCAAACATTAGGATAGCTTGGGAAATCATTTAGGTTCACCTCAAGGTTCAGGGCATCTCCTACTTTCTGTTCCTTTGGCTTCAATAATAATCATTCCTATTTGGTCCATTCCTACATGAAATTTCCTACAAATAACCATGAAAAATCAATTTTAAATTTATGAAGGCGAAACCTCTGATCATTATCGAAATTTTTCTTAAGTGACTTCAGTCATTTAAGATGTAATTAACTATAGGGGCTTACCCTTATAGGGAATTAAGAACCCATATAATATAAAACATATCTAATCTTTATATAAGATGGGGGAATTATCAGTCACAAAATTCACAGGACAAATGGATGTCATGAATTCTTTACTTTAAATGGTCAAGCCTACTAACAAGTAATATGCTCAACTCTCGGGGTGGTATATTACTTGTGGTATTGTGGTCAATTATCTAAATATTACATTAATGATGTTTAATTGGTCTCATGTTTCAAATTTAAGATGTTATTTTCAAAACCAAAATTATATATCCATTAAATTACTTCATTTAAAAAAAAATTGACTGACACTGACATTGTTGCGCCTAGGCACCCAATGTTTGGCACTTAAGCGCCAACCACTCAGGTTGATGATGCATGGAGTGGCGCCTAGGTGTCAGTTGCACCATCCAGCTCTAAGTCCTTTCCTAGTTTCTCCACTTCAATTACCTATTGTACCTATAAGATAAACACAAAAATATCTTTCTTAAAGTGCACTGTTATCAATATAAGTGTATAAAATAATCCTAAATTTTGGATAACTTTTTCATGCATCAGTGGGGCCCACATTTTGACCTAAAATATCTTGAGATGGGACTCATTATGACCAAAACTAATTACAAAATTGAACTATTTATATTTTTCTCTACCAAGTGAGATAATCTCAATATTTTGGTTAAATTTTAGGGTATTCATTGTCTCTTAAGCTAGATATGAATCTTTGTACTTTATATCTAGATCTAAGGACCATGTTCACCTCGTCAGTGGGATGAAAGTCCATATATAATCCATCATAATGTTTTTAGGTTTGTCAAAGAATAAAATCTTTCAATTTGCTCTAAAGGTAAAAGTAAGCCCTTGCTTTTTTTTCTAATTTAATCACCATGTTTACCACTTTGGTTGGATGTAAATTCTGTACTTTTTATCCTAATGAGTTCAAATTTATCAAATCAAAACATCCTCGCATAAAAGTGTCCCTAAGAAAATCTTTTTTAGTCTTAGTAGTTTACTATATTAAAATGGTATCTTCCACTGACCATATGATTTATCCAATGCAACACAAGTTCTAGTAATAATTTTAAAGGATTTCATGAAATTCAACAAACCATGCCACCTATATACCACAAGATTTTAATGTGGAGCATATCATCTCTAGAAGGTGGTTTATGAATATGTACCCTGAATTTATAATTATAGCATGAAGCACACACTAATGTCAAACATGAAGGTATCTAGAATTTTTAACTTTTATTTGTCTTTTATTTTATTAGCTTTGTATTAAAGCTCTTTATTAATGCTTCCTTAACAATAATAAATTAGCTTTGATCCATGATGAACACTTGTCTTCATCATATTAAGGCCATAAAAATTACTTTGATTTTCTACATTGTCACCACCAAAACTATCACTGTCGTTGCCAACAATTCCCTCGTGTCGATGTCGGTTGATGGTGTCATTATTGTCGAGGAGTCGTCACTCTAATTATCTATCATATCGCCATATTCTCCAAGTAATTTATTCTTTTGAATCATATGAAAGATTCTCAGTTATTAAGAAACTTGGAGAAGGAAGGTAAAGGGCTAAAAATAGAAAACAGTAGAAAAAGAAAGTATAGAGATGTTTTTCATTATGGTGAACATTATTGGCAAAATAAATTTTAGCATATGATACACAAAAATAATATACTGTTTTAAGTACCTTTTTATGCCTATTTTTGTGATATTACACTTTAAATAAAGGTATTTTTGTATTTTTATTGCAGGTATACCATATATAGGCATTTGGAGCAAAAATGGCAAAAGGAGCAAAATTTGGAGCAAAAAACAACCAATTTTGAGGTTTGGCGCATGATGAGCCAAAATCCAGAGCGCTGGCGCATAATGCGCCAGATGCAACTTTTTTAAATTAATCCAATTCAAGACAATTTTTGTGCGAATTTTCAAAGGGACATTTGTTCTAAACACCCCATGGAGTGATTCAATGCATCTAGACACTTTGGAAGGCATCATGCATCTAGACACTTTGGAAGGTTCTAATTTGAAGGGATTTGACTCTTGGATCAAAGAGGCACATCTTTTGAATTCAAGGGTTTGAATTTTGAATTTTGGAGGCAAATTGAAATTCTCTTTAGAGAAGGCAGCCCAAAATAAAAATCAAGTTGGAGAAGAACTTCAAGGGGGGCGAAAAGGGGGGCGAAAAAAGATAGCAAAAGATAGCTGGCGTGAGAACTAAGAGGGAGAGATAGAGAGAGAAAGTCAAGGGCTTGGAGATTGTTTTTTAGGGTTGTAAAAGAAGAGGGAAGGTGAGAGATTTCTTCTTCATTACACTTATAAGAGAGAATTGAGAGTGCTTGTAAAGAGAAAAAGGCTTGGAGAGAACTTGTAGGGATTTTTTTGGGAATGATTGTGAGATAAGTTGTATTTTTTATTTCTTTTGTTTGTAAACTTATTTTTATATATGAAGTCTGTGTTCTATTGTATCCTTCTCATGAATTTTGAGTAGTCTTCTTTATCCTTCTCCCTCCTTTGAAGAAATGGTTTTGTGAAGAATTGATTTTATTTTCTATGATTTTAAATGTTTATAATTTGTGATGACTTGAACTCCGATCTTCATTTACTTTTTGATCTGGCCAATTGAATAACTAAAATGTGGTGAGAAAGATATTTTCTAAAAAGGATATATGATTTCTACAACAAAGAGAGAATCACATTTGATTCCATGGGAGAGTATGTCATCCATGGGATTGGGTGTAAATAAATAGGGAAATATACTTCGTTAGATATAGAATCAGAAGATTTTAAGGTGAAAATTAGAATCCCCAATTTGGCTCAATTGATTGGAAATTAATGGGAGCATGTTTAGCCCTCAGGTGAGGGACTAGTGGGAGCTCTAGAGTAACAGTCGGTATCCTCCCAACCTAACCACAAAATTAGGGACCAAACTTTGGATTAATCAATGTTCTTTATAGTGCTCGGAAGAGGGTAGAGAATAGGATTGCTCCTATTTGGCACAAAATAGTTTTTAAATATATTTTTCAAATGATTTCAATTTCTTCACAAGCCATATTTTCATTGTAAAGGGGAAGGGTGTTTTCTCATACTTAAACTATTTGTCAACAAAAACCTTTATTTTATTTCAGCAATTTTAATTTTGAAAGTTTAGCATTTAGTTTAACTTAACTGTTGTAGTTGTACATCTACATATTTAGTAGCATTTCACTTAAGTAATTCAACTTTAAATATTGTACTTTACTTTGTTTTTTTTTTATTTTAATTTATGAATAGAGTATTAACATCTATCTTATATATATTTCCAGCTTCTCTGTGGGATCGATATCTATGACTCCATTAGAGCCCTGTATTACTTGAACGATACGTATACTTACATTATATGTAGATAGGAATTGGGAGTTTAAAAGAGGTTTTAAAGATAAATTATTTTCATTAAAGTTAAATTATTGTTTGGGTTACATTGCATATTTATCATTAATTTAATCCCAAGTTTCCGCGCATCAAGTTTTTAATGTCGTTGTCGGAGAAGTAAAGGAAAGTATTAGTCATTTTATTTTATTTTAAAAATATAAAAAAAAGAGTAGAGTATTTGTTGTTTTTGAAAATGTTCTTGTTTAAGTGTGTTTCCTATTTTTAAGTACTTATTTTATTTTGGTTATGTGTAGTATAAGATCTGAAAACTTAGCACCTTACGATTTCAAATTAGAAAGAACTGTTAGAAAAATTCGAAAATAAGAAAAAGAGAAAAATCATTCCAGCAAAATGGCTTGCAACTTAAGTAATGCCAGAAATGAAAATGAACATCATCAGAGATCTTTAAGGGATTATGCTAATCCTATAGCACATGAAATTCATTTGAGTATACAAAACTTTGTTGTAGCCGTCAATTCATTTGAGCTTAAACCTGTTATTATCCAAATGGTGCAAAACAATCTGTTTGGGGGAACACCAAGTGAAGATCCCAATTTACACCTTGTTAGTTTTCTAGAATTGTGTGATACATTTAAATATATTGGAATGTCGAATGATGCTGTCAGACTTACAATTTTTTCCTTTTTCACTGAGGGATAAAGCTAAGATGTGGTTAAACTTATTAGCACCCGGATCTATCAGAACTTGGGGAGAATTATCACAAAATTTTTCATCTAAATATTTCCCACCTTCAAAAATTGTTAAGCTTAGAAATGACATTACATCTTTTTGTCAATTTGAAGGGGAATCAATTTATGAAGCCTGGGAAAGATTTAAAGATCTCCTTAAGAGGTGTCAACACCATGCGTTGCCAGATTGGTTAATAATTCAAACTTTTTATAATGGATTGGTTGGATCTCTTAGATCGATAATTGACACTGCTGCTAGTGGGTCATTAATGTCAAAACCATTCCATGAAGCATATTCATTAATTGAAGAGATGGCTACTAATAATTTTCAATGGCCCTCAGAAAAAATCTAAAAAAAGTAGCCAAAATTCATGATTCTGATGCAATATCTATATTAGCTGCTCAAATAGCCGCTATATCAAAGAAGATGGATCTTACACTCCATATTATGGAATGAATTATTCTCAAACAACATCTATGATGGAAGAGAATTCATCTGGGCAATATCAATCTTCTTATGAGACTTTAAATGCAATAAACAATCGTTCTAATAATTCTTATGCCAATTATTATAATCATGGTTAGAAGAATCATCCAAACTTTAGTTGGAGTAACAATAACTCGAATGCTACAAATCCACAATGGGGAAACAATGTTGCGAACCCAGTGGGAAGCTCCAACAATCAAGGAAATCAAGCTTATAAACCTTATTACCCCCCCTCCCCCACCGAATTTAATAATTTGCAAAGTAAGGAGAAAACGTTATCAATGGAAGAATTGATATTGCAAATGAGAAGTCAATTACAGAGTCAAGGAGCTACAATCAGAAACATGGAAAATTAATTGGGATGTATTGCTACTGCACTTAGCAATAAACCTCTAGGAACATTGCCTATTAATGTTGAAGTAAACCCTAAAGATCAGAACAAGGAGAAAATTGAAGCTATTCAACTAAGAAGTGGACAAGAAATAGGAGAAAGAGTTCAACGAGAAGTTGAAATAGAAAAAGTTGAGGTGGAAAATGAAAATTCTTGTGAAGATTTTCATTGTGAGTCAGAAAGTCCTATTAAACCAATGAAAATCACTGTAGAAAGACCATCACTTCTATTTCCTCAAAGATTTAAGCAGAAGTATAGAGATAATCAATTTTTAAAATTTTTGGAAAATTTGAGGAAATTGACGAAAAAACATTCCATTTGTTGAAGCTTTGAAACAAATGCCAAACTATGTGAAATTCATGAAGGTTATACTTAATAAGAAAAGGAAGTTTGTAGATAATGAGACTGTTGCACTCAGTGAAGAGTGTAGCGCTATAATTCAGAAGATTCCTGAAAAACATAAAGATACTGGAAGTTTTACAATTCCATGTGCTATTGGTGAATGATTTTATGGAAAAGTTTTATGTGATTTAGGAGCTAGTGTTAATCTTATGTCATTATCAATTTTCAGAAGGTTGGGCTTAGGAGATATTTCACCTACAACTCTAACTCTTTAGTTAGCTGATCGTTCGATTACCTATCCTAAAGGAGTTATAGAAGATGTTTTAGTAAAGGTTGATAAATTTATCTTTCCTGTGAACTTTATTGTATTAGATATGAAGGAAGATAAAGAAATTTCTATTGTTTTAGGAAGACCATTCCTAGCCACTGGAAGAACTTTGATAGATGTGCAGAAAGGAGAACTAACTATGAGAGTTAGTGATCAAGAGGTTACATTTAATATTGCAAAATCAATGAGATAACCTGCAAAAGAACAAGAGATCGAATGCTTCAGAATGGATATTAATGAGTATTTAAGCCATGAATATTTCAAAAAGACATATGAAAGAAAATTTGAAAAGGAATATATGGAACATCAAGATGAGGATAAAATCCAAGATGAGTCTATGGAAGTGAGTACGGAAGAACTGAAATATGTTCAAGAAAAATTTGAAATGTTAGATCCTACAGAAAATGACAACATTTTGATTTCATCTATTAAGAAACCTCCTGAACTAGAATTGAAAACACTTCCTACACATTTGAGGTATGCATTCTTAGGAGATTCATCTACACTACATATCATAGGATCCTTAGAACTAACTAATGCGCAAGAAAAACAGTTGTTAGAAACTTTGAAAAGATATAAGAAAGCCTTTGGATGGACATTAGCTGATATTAAAGGAATCATTCCTTAAATCTGTATGCATAGAATTTTATTGGAAGACCAACATAAATCAAGAACTGGTGCTCAGAGGAAATTGAATCCTATGATGAAAGAAGTGGTTAAGAAAAAAATTATAAAATGGTTAGTTGCGGGAATAATATATCCCATTTCAGACAGTGCTTGTGTGAGTCCAATTCATTGTGTTCCAAAGAAAGGAGGTGTAACTGTAGTGACAAATGAGCATAATGAATTAATATCAACAAGGCAAGTCACTGGATGATGAATCTGCATAGATTATAGAAAATTAAAGTATGTCACTCCAGAAGGATCATTTTCCTTTACCCTTTTTGGACCAGATGTTGGATAGATTAGTTGGGCACAAATATTTTTGTTTTCAAGATGGATATACCGGTTATCACCAAATACTTATTTCCCCTAAGGATCAAGAGAAAATAACATTTACTAGTCCTTATGAAACTTTTGTTTTTCGGCGAATGCCTTTTAGATTATGTAACGCACTTGCAACATTTCAAAGATGTATGATATCAATTTTCAATGATTTGATTAAAAAAGGGATTGAAGTTTTTATGGATTATTTTTTCTGTATTCGAAACTTCCTTTGAAATATGTCAAAATCAATTAGAGAAAGTTTTGGAACATTGTAAAAGACTTATCTCATTTTTAATTGGGAGAAATGCAAGTTTATGGTTGCAGGAGGAATTGTTCTTGGACATAAAATTTCAGAAAATGATATGAAAGTAGATTCTACAAGAGGAGTTAGGAACTTGTTAGGACAAACTGGATTCTACAGGCGATATTTCAAAGATTTTTGAAAAATTACTAAGTATTTATGCCAAATTCTAGAAAAAGATGCAAAGTTTGACTTTAACCAAGATTTCCTTAAAGCCTTTGAAACTTTAAGAGAAAAATTGATCACTGCTTCTATAATTTTTTCACCAGACTGGGAGAAACCTTTTGAATTATGTGTGATGCAAGTGATTATGCAATTGGAACTGTTTTAGGAAAAAATATGAAAAGATTTTCAAGGTCATATATTATGCTAATAAAACTCTTAATGATGCTCACTTAATGATTCTCATATTAACTATACCACCACTGAAAGAGAGTTATTAGTCATTATGTGTGCTTTTGATAAGTTTAGATCATATTTAATTGGAACTGAATGTGTTGTGCATACTGAACATTCTACTATTAAATATTTGATGCAAGAAAATGATGCAAAACCAAGATTAATTAGATGGAAACTTCTGATGCAAGAGTTTGATTTTGTAGTTGTCGATAGAAAAGGGACTGATAATCAAATAATTGATCATCTATCAAGGTTAAAATAAGAAGAAATACTTGATATAGAGAGAGAGATTAAAGATACTTTTCCTGATGAACAACTTTATGCTGTAAAAGGATGGGAAATACTTTGGTATGCTAATATTGTGAATTATATTGTTAGTGGTATTTTACCATATGGACTGACAAAACAAAAGGAAAATAAATTCATTCTGATGCAAAATCTTATTTTGTGATGATCCTCATTTGTATAAATAATGTAAAGATTTAGTTATAGATGTGTGCCTTATAAAAAAATTCAGGAGATTATGCAAAAATATCATGATTCTGAATTTGGAGGACATTTTGGGAATGATAAAACTGCTCGAAAAATTTTACAATCTAGATTTTATTGGCCTACTCTATTTCGAGATGTTAATATATATATATAT
>NW_018251825.1:4483-8375 GCF_001263595.1 Phalaenopsis equestris | reverse complement strand
CGGAGTGTTTCTAAATTTTTAATTAAAAATATTTTTACAAGATATGAAATGCCGAGAGTAATCATTACTAATGGAGGATCTCATTTTAGAAATGCAAAAGTTGCAAGATTGGTGGAAAAATATAATATAATACATAAAATTGCAACTTCTTATTATCTCCAGACTAGTGATTTAGCGGAAGTATCTAATCGTGAAATTAAGAGAGATTTGGAG
Organism: Phalaenopsis equestris; assembly: GCF_001263595.1. NCBI lineage: Eukaryota > Viridiplantae > Streptophyta > Magnoliopsida > Asparagales > Orchidaceae > Phalaenopsis > Phalaenopsis equestris. The sequence goes on along the minus strand of NW_018251825.1, from coordinate 8,162 downwards.
AAGAGTACTAATCCTAACAAAATGGATTAGTCTATTAAATTATATACTATATTATGGACATACTATATTATGGACATACAAGACAGCTTATAAGACACCTATAGGAATGTCCCCATATATATTAATTTTGGGAAGACTTGTCACTTGCAAGTTGAATTGGAACATAAAGCTTACTGGTTGATAAGATAATTTAATTTCAATTTAAAAGAAGCTGGTAAGAAAAGATTATTACAATTTTTGAATGAGCTTGAGAAAATTAGGAATGAATCTTACAATAATGCGAGGATTTATAAGAAAAAGATGAAAGAAAGACATGATAGGAAGATAATAAAAAGAGAATTTAAACCTGAATAGGAAGTTTTATTATATAATACAAGATTGAAATTATTTCCTGGAAAATTGAAGTCTAAGTGGAAAGGGCTAATCAGAGTTATAAAAGCCTATCCCTATGGAGTAGTCAATATTGAAGGTCCCAAAACTGGAAGAATATTTAAAGTGAATGAGCAGAGATTGAAACCTTATTTTGATGGTTGAAGACTAAATGCTAAAGAGGATATCATGTTGGATCACGCAGAATGAGACTGGGAATGTTGAGCTGACGACATTAAACCAAGCGCTTTGTGGGAGGCAACCCGTATGTATCGTTATTTACTTTGATTTTTGAGTTTTTGTTTAAAATCTTATATGTATGTGTATGTTTATGTGTTTATGTAATCTATGTATTTGAGAAAAATGTTTAGAAACATCTTTTTTTGCCTAATGTTGTGAAAATACTGAGAATTTATTTGATCAAAATTGAAACAGCCAAAATTTTGGAACTGGTACATGATGCGCCGAATTCTAGAGAGCTGGCGCATGATGCGTCATGGAGACAAAAATGACTTAAAACATTTCAAATGGCAAAGAAACCTTCAAATAACTCCTAAAAACCAACTCTAAGACATATTTTAGGGGGGAAAATGAGGGAAGAATCACCACTTTCAATACCTATGGCTTCCCACTCTAGAACTCTAGAAACTCCGCTAGATTTAAACTCCGCTAGATTTGGAATTTTCAACTAAAGAAAGTTCATCAGTTTTGATGCACAAAAGTTGAATGATCGAGTTATAATGAAGAAAAGTCTTATAAAAGAGAAGAAATTTGTGAATAGAGGATTCAACACACCAAATGCTCAAGTTGAAGAAGTTATTGCATAGAGGTATTGGGAAGTGCTTTGCTACACTACTACCGCTATAGTCGTCCCTATTGTGAAAGAATTTTATGCAAATCTTCATGAGATCAATCAAGGAATGATCTACGTGCAAGGAAGGTTTGTGTAGTTCACTCCTTTGAGAATCAACAAAATTTTTATGATAGAGAACCTATCTGTTTGCCACTATGCAAATTTTACCCCTACAAGAGACAACATGGATGAACTCTACCGTTACCTTACGAATGAAGATGCTAATTAGCAAGCCCGAGATAATGGGAATGTGAGTTTTTCTTCATCATTGTTAAATCCTACTTCAAAGGCATGCCATTTTTCATTTCCTTGAAATTACTAGCTACTATGAAAATTAGTAAGGCCACTAAAAAGAGTGCTATCCTGAACTACTGTATTCAAACTGGAAAAACTGTTGGTATTGGAGCCTTAATTGTAAAATCAGTTTTAGGTTTGATCCTGAATGGATCTGCAACTGGATTGGGACATCCATCTACTATTTTTTAACTCTACAGTCAATCTCAAGTACCTTATGAAAGTTGGGAGAAAGTACTGTTGCCTTGGAAGCGGATGGATCCTGAAGTCTACTGCAGTTGCATTGGTGTTGACCTCACTTTTGGTTCAGTTTTAGTTTTCCATTTTAAGTTGCCTAGGGTCTAGCCATAGGACTTTCCTGTTGACTATTCCTATTACTTTCCTGTTGACTATTCCTAGAAAACTAGAAAAGGAACCCTCACCATTAGAAATTCTAAACTCTTTTTTGCTCAACTTGAAGTTCCAAATATTCATCCTAACCTCTAGCACTTAGTAGGTGGGGTCAGTATGGAGGATCTCAAGAGGAGTCCCTACAGGATTGATGACCTTAGGGTTGACTCTAGGTGTTGGTCTAGAGCCATTTAACTCACTACACTCACTACCACCCATAATCACTCACAACCCTAAATCTTAATTTGTTGACTTTGATCCCTTGATCTTTTAGAGACTCATGTAGATGGTCCCCTAGACCCACTAGACCTAGGCTAAGATTTAGCTAAGACCAGTACATAGAGGACCAAAATGAGGATTTCATTGGTCCATAGCTCATGTAAGATGGTTGACACCCCGATTCTACCAAAGTTTCCAATTTTGCCTTTTTACCCCAAAACCTACCCAAATTACCTAAACACTCCCAAATCCCAAATTTGGTCAAAATCCTCAAATTCACCCAAAATACCTAAATTTGTTCAAAAATCACTTCAAACCATTTAAGATTACCCAAATTGCCCAAAACCACCCCAAATTGCCAAAATTACCAAAATATCCCCAAAATTGCCAAAATTACAAATATACCTTTGGCGCCCCAAACTCTCCCAAAACCCTTAAAATCATTTCAAGTGTCTCCAAAACCAATTTGGACCCTCCAATTGGACATAATCTGGCCAATTTGACCATTTTTACCAAAACCCCCAAATTGTCTGTAAAGGCCCAATTTCACCAAATTCATCCCAAATGTCCATCAATTTAAACCCAATTTCCCTAAATTTTAATTCTAAACTCAAATTCACCTTTTATTTGATCAATACAAACCAAATCCAACCCTAAAATCAAAACCCCCAATTTTGACCATATGACTTAATCTCACCTAATTGAACCCAATAGCCTACTCGATTTGCCCTAAAATATATAGTATTTTAAGACACATTTTTATACCTATTTTTAAGATATTATGCTTTAATGGGAGGTATTTTTGTGTTTTTCATTCAGGTACAGGTAAAAAGGTGAAAAATGCTTAAAGGAGTGAAAAATGATCAAATTTGGAGCAAATAGGTGAAAATTTTGCAAAAGTGTTTTGGCGGCTAAGCACCAGATCCGAAGCTTAAGCACCGATTAAAAAGAGAAGGCCATGCTTAAGCACCAGTGGCAGTTATTGGATGATTAAATTTGGTTTTTGTGAATTTTAAAGAGGTTTTTTAGGCACATATTGGCTTAATAGGTGGTTACCATCTGTTGAACCCCCTTTTGGTTGAGGTTTAGTTTTTCCTCTTTAGTAGCCTAGGGTTTAGCCATAGGAATTTTCCTGTTGACTATTCCTATAAAAATAGACATGGAACCCTCACCACTAGAAATTCTAAACTCTTCTCTACTCAACTTGAAGTTCCACATATTGCTCTCAACCTCTAAATACTTAGTAGGTGGGGTCACTATGGGGGAAACTCAAGATGAGTCACCCTTAGGATTCCTGGACCTTAGGGTTGACCTTGGGTGTTGGTCTGGAGCTAAGGCACTCACTACACTAATCTGCACCCACAATCACTCACAACCATGAACTCAAATTTCTAGCCTAGATCCCTTGATCTTTTGGGATACTCATGTAGATGGTCCCCTAAACCTACTAGCCCTAGGGTTATGTTTTAGCTAAGACCACTATGTAGAGGACCCAAAATGGGGTTTCCATTGGTCCATGGCTTGTTGGTGATGATTGGTACCTCAACTCTACCA
>NW_018251825.1:3739-4389 GCF_001263595.1 Phalaenopsis equestris | reverse complement strand
TCCAAAAATTCCCAAAAAACCCCAATAATCCCTAATATTCTTAATTTCATTTATTTTAACTATCCCATGACCCAATTTGGCCAATTTGACCATCTTCCCCAAATTGCCCTTTAAATACTCAAATTTTCCCAAGTCCAACTCAAATGTCCACAAATTTGATCTTAATTGACCCCAATTCCAATCCCAAACTCAAACTCACTTTTGATATGAACAAAATAAACCAAATCCAAGCTCAATTGGTCCATGATTTGAGCCTAATTTTGATTTGGGTCAAAGCCCCAATTTTGACCATATGACCTAATCTCACTAAATTGAACCCATAGCCTAGTCAATTGGCCTCAATTAATGTTGAAAAATCTTTAAAACATTCCTATACATCAAAATCAACTATCAATTTGCATTGGTGAACTCTCAAATCCATTTGATTTTGGCCTAAATCCAAAATTCCCAAATTTAGCCCCAAATTGGCTAAGTCCCTAAATTTCACCCAATTGGTTGCCTTAACCTCTAAATTGGCATCCAATTCATGTTCAAAACTCTTCATGAGGTCCATATTGACCATTTACAATAATCAATTTGGACTTAGCCCAAGGCCAACCCAAGCTAGACCCAAGCCTAGCCCAACATGACCAAATTGATTAAAGTTTAAA
>NW_018251825.1:1511-2729 GCF_001263595.1 Phalaenopsis equestris | reverse complement strand
ACTGTATAGATGTGTTCGTCTCACTTAGACGAGTCCATAGGATCAAACCCAAAGTGATTTGGTTGAGTCTAGGCCGAGATCTTAAGGTTTTAGTGTGGACGGGCACGGGATCATTCTATCGGGGACGATGACGGGGAGCCGTTTGATCAAGCGTGTAACAAATGGACGAGGGAGATCAAGCCGGACAGCGCTTCAGGACATAAACAGCGGGCCGAGTCAGCAAGCTATGCGGACGGCGGCGTCCAACCAGAGCGCGCCACGCATGCCTTCGGAGCCGTCGTAGGTTGAGGTGGCACACGCTGTTTAAACAGATAAATAGGACTTTTTCCTATTTATTTAAATACCCCTAACTTAGAAAATCCATAACTTTGTATAGAAAAATCATAAAAAATAAAATAAAAATATCCTCTTGCTTAGTGAACAGAGGAGAAAATTTTGGAATAATTTTTAGGTCCATTTGATGCATAAAATATTTTTAATTAATTAAATACTATTTGGAATCATTTAATTCTCCTTGCATATTGACACATCACCTTGGCTTGAAATTTTGACATATTGTAGCCTCTAAAAGGGGGAACATTCTTAGATTTTTTCAAAGTCAGATGAGATTCCCATACAGAGATCCATATTTTTCAAGTTTTTTTTTCACATTATTTCCTTAAAGTAACTTATTCCTTCAAAATAATCATGGAAATTAGCATACTGATTATAAAATCCTAAGAAGATTTTGGAAAGTCCACCATGATTAGAGAAACCTTTGGAAATAATTTCATGGGTCAAGTCATTTAAAATGCACTTAAATTTTGCAAATACTAAATCACTAAGATAACTAACTTTGGAAAACATAAACAATTAAATGACTTGATTTTTTATCTCCAATGTGATTTATGATCCAAAGAACTCATCATAAAAGTTTCAAAATATTTTGAGTTCATTTAATAAATTAAATTGATTTTTAAAGATAAATACCACTCTGAACACTTAAATGATTTTTTAAAAAATAAAATATAACTCAAAAAATTATGAAACTTAGTTTTTTGAGTTCTCTGTAATCAGGGATATTTTAAAAAAATAATAATATTTAAAATAAAAACTTAATTTTTGGCCTATTTTAAGTATTTAAATAATTAAAAATTCATAAAAATCATAAAAATAATAAAACTCATGGAAATGTTCTAAATTATTTCCTAATCACTTAGGAACAATTAGAATATTTTT
>NW_018251825.1:0-1439 GCF_001263595.1 Phalaenopsis equestris | reverse complement strand
GCTAAAAAATGAGTTTTCACTAAAATAATTCCAATAATTCAAGTAAAAATCAAAAAAATATAAAATTTGCTTCTCTAAGTTTTCTAACCATAGGGGAGATTTTTCAAAAATATAAAACTTAATTTTCACCACAATAATATTTTATTTTTATTAAATAACCCATAATTTAAAATGATTCTAATAAATCACAGAGAATTCAAAAAATTATGAAATTTGATCCAAAGGCTCCCCTAGTCTAGGTCTACCTACAGTAAAAATTTTAAGGGATTATAATTTACCTTGGTCAAGTTAGGAATTTTCTTTTTAAAATCCTATTTTTTGCATTAAAATAATTATATAAATTAAATTAAATTTTCATGAATGAGTTAGGATAAAAATTTCAAAGTCATTTGAATTGAATTTGACAAAGTATGAAGTATTAGAGCCTTAGGGGCAACTATGTAATTTTGGAAATTTAGCCTTAATTAACAATTAGGTTTAAGTCAAGGAGGGAAAATGGGTAACTTCTAATCTTAATCAATTTATTTGATGCTTGAAACACAAGGGGTTAATTGGTAGAAACCAATCTCACTTTCTCAATTAAGATCGATAAAATTTCTAAATTAATCAAAATTTGGAAGCTTAATAAAATTATATGATCCTAGATTTAGGGGTATGAATTTTGAAGTCAATAATTAATTAATTTAATACCCCTATCTTGATTTTCAAATAGAATCCAAATCATGAATCATGACCACTTAAAGCTTAACCCTTTCAAAACTAATTAAGACACTCACCTAGGTCTTAAGGGCTTAGCGGTGACTTAGGCTAAATCAAAATTGACTAAATGAGGAGTAGAGAAATAAACATAACTAAATCAAACATTCTTGAAACGCCACTAAGCCCAATAAGAATTAAAATTTGGCTAAGTTATTCAAATTATACTAACTTGCCCCTTTAAGGGTCTTCACCCACATAATTCTTAAATTGAATGACAAATGATAATTACTCCTTTCTTAGGGATAATTGAGACATCACTGAGCATTAAGGATATTTACAGGATGAACCATTAAGCAACATAATGAGTTTAAATGGACTCGAGGATTTTCACTAGTTGGTGAGAGAGGCATGGACCTGCTTCCCCCTCTTGACTTGTTGGATACCTGAGAAGCCTATTAAACTTAATATGCTTCGCTCAATGAAATCATCCTTAAATAATCCTTAAATCGCTCAATGAAATCATCCTTAAATAAAATTTTAAGGACTCACCAAAATACGACATAGAGTTAGGAAAACCCCCCCATAACTCTACTTTTCCATGCCTTCATAAATGCCCTCACATGCATTTTTAAGTTTCAGGTGGTAGAACGAGAAGACTCGCCAGGTACGCTTTTACAGTTTGTAGTACCGTCTTTCTTTTGTCATTGTCCTTACATGTTTCATGCTTGCATTTACCTACA
>NW_018251824.1:6859-9399 GCF_001263595.1 Phalaenopsis equestris | reverse complement strand
CTTAGCTACAGACCAACACCCGAGGTCAACCCTAAGGTCTAGCAAACCTAGGGTTGACTCATCCTGAGTTTCCCCCACAGTGACCCCACCTACTAAGTACATAGAGGTTGGGAGCAATATGTGGAACTCCAGGTTGAGTAAAGAAGAGGGTAGAATTTCTAATGGTGAGGGTTCCAAGTCTAGTTTTCTAGGAATAGTCAACAGGAAAAGTCTTATAGCTAGACCTTAGGTTACTAAAGAGGAAAACTAAACCTCAACCAAAAATAAGGTCAACAACTGGTTGAAGTCTGCTCACCAGAATTTTACCGATAATTTTGCTGATAACATTGGTAAGACTTATAGTTCTAAATTGACTCCAGCAGTTTTTAATAGAATTCTTTGGAATGAAAAAAATTGAAGAAGCACTGAAGTAATTAGGGAGAGGATGGCCTTTGAAAAAGTGTTGGATAGCTTGAATAACCTCCACCTTAATCTCCACCCCATGCTTTTTTGTAGAAGTCTGCAGTAAATCCATCAGGGCCAGCAGATTTACTGCTATCAATGGACAGGAAGGCTCTCTGAATCTCCTCCTCCTCAGGAATATCAGTCAGCTTTAGATTAGCAGTGAACAGTTTGCTTTCTGGAAACAAATGTTTATCTATGTGGCCTCCGTCTGTAGCATTATCCTTCATGAGTTGTTGGCAATATAACACAGCACTTTCAGCAATCTACTCCTCCTTCCTAATCCAATTACCAGTCTGATCTTTAACACAGTGAATTGTGTTGCATTTCCTTTGGTAATTGATGCAAGCATGATAAAGTTTTGTGTTTCTATCCCCCTTAGTAAATTTAGTTTTGGCAGCTTTTTGCTTAAGGAGATGGTCTTGCCAATTTATAGCAGCAAGAACTTTCTCATTGGCCTCTAAAAGAGCAGTATCATCAGTATTTCCTTTGCTGTGCTCCTCCTCCAAAGCCTGCAACTCCTATTCAGCCTTATCCACAACCTTCATCATATCTCCAAAAGTGGTCCAACTCCACGTTTTGAGGGCAGTACCTACCTTTTTTTGCTTTTGCCACAAGCAAATGAATGGGTCAGGGTGTGACTCATTTTTCCAGCTCTCCTTAACCACTTGCAAGAAGTCCTTATGTTGTGACCAAACATTCATGTATCTAAAAGCACCATCTTGACAATAACTCTTTAGGCCAATGGTGATAACCAAAGGCTTGTGATCAGATCCAGCAAGGATTAAATGTGTTATAGTAGTCTGCAAAAATTTTTGGATCCAGTCGTCATTTGCTAAGACTCTATCCAGTCTTTCCCACAAATTCTTCCTTCTCCATGTGAAGGCAGGTCCACTGTATCCCATATCAAATAAGCCAGTATTTTGGATGTTATCATTGAAATTGGACATGATGACAGAATTGGGGGTTCTACCCCCCTCCTTTCAGCAGGTGATGAAATACAGTCGAAGTCTCCTCCCACAATCCAAGCTTTATCAATAGAGCCTTGAATGTGTTGAAAGATCTCCCACAACTCAGTTCTAGCTGTTTTGGAGCATCCGACATAAACAAGAGAAGCAAATCCATCTATTCCTTCAGTACTTATGTTCATATGAAGAATTTGCTGGTGATTAACTAAGATAGAGCACTTCATTTCTTTCCTACAGAAGACCCAAATTTTGTTATTTAGGTTAGTAAAAAGATTAAAGCCAGGAAACACTTTTGTTATATTCGTAGTGTTAACATGAACCATGGGTTCCAAAATGGCTAAACACCAAAATTTGTATTTTTTGTTAAGATATTTTAATCTTTCTAAAGATAAGGGGTTATCAATCCCCCTTATATTCCAACACAACATATTGATCATGGGGAGGGAGGGAAGGTGGACGGTTGGGATACAGATCTAGTCCTTTCCCTTAGATTACTTCCTCTTCTTTGGGTGCTATGGTCTTCCATTAAAACTAATTCCTTTTCCTTTCCCTTTTTCAAATCTTCTTGTTTAGAGCTTCTTTTCTTCCTTATTTTTTGAATCTACCATTCTGATTCCAATTCTTTGTTTAGTTCTGTGACTATTTCATCAGTAGGGTAGGCCGCCTCCTCTCTAGCCTCCTGCTCCCTTGTGTTCTTTACAACCTTTGTTGAATCTCTTAAAGTGGCTATCACTGAAATGTTCCCATTCTCAATATTTCCTATCTCCACTATCTCTCCCACTGTTTCACCCTTCTTATCAAGAGAGGTCTCAACTAGCTGAGTCTGGGGAGTACCTTGATTAATGATTGGAATGTTTGTGTCTGCAATCCCAGCCACCATGGATTTTTGGTGGTAATCTTCTTTGCTATTATCTCTCAGTATATGAGTGTAATCAGTGTTGGGCTTTAGCTGTGTGTAGGTTGTTTTCTTTCTGTTAGGTGGGTTTAGCTTGTAGCATTTCTCCCTAGTATGGCCAAACATCTTACAATGTGGACAGTAATAAGGTTTTTGCTCTATGACAACTTCCTGCCAAAATACCTTCAATGAGTCTCCAATCCAAATCCTCTTGACATTAAGGTAGAGTAACATCC
>NW_018251824.1:0-6548 GCF_001263595.1 Phalaenopsis equestris | reverse complement strand
TCTGCTATATTCAGTGATTCAAAGTAATTCCTCACAAACTCCATTTTTGGGTGCCCCAGGCTAAACTTTCCAATGAGTGTGAACTTGACTTCCAAGTTCAGTTCATCAAGGTCCTGTTTTGTAAAAACAGCAGCTGGTTCTCCATCCTTAGAGCCCACAGGATGGATGCAAGAGGCAGAACACCTTCCAGCAGCAGTATTATGAAAATCCTGAGGGAAAACTAATTTATCAGGGTCCACCAAGGAAGAAGAAGATTTTCCAACAGCCACAGCATAGGTAGCTTTAGCCCTTTGCAAGTTAGTCTCCAAATCAATAGTGGTGGCCATAAACCCCAGCAGCAGCACCCTACAAGGTGCCCCAACAACTAGAAAATAGAAGTAGAGAAGAAGGGCTTCCAAACTTGTTCAGCAGCAATGGAACAGTAACTCAATAGGACAAAGCTACTCCCAAAGAAGTTCAGCAACAAAGAACCAGGAAACTCCAGTAAAAACCAAAAGTAAGAAAATCAAAACCACTTATTGAAGAGTGAGCAGGCTTCTTCCCACAGCTCAATAGCCTCACCGAGCAGGGCCATCACTTCCCAAACACTAGCAGAGTATATATATATATATATGTGTGTGTGTGTGTGTGTGTGTGTGTGTGTGTATATATATATATATTTTTTTAGTACGGAGCCAAGCTCCAATTCATTAATGAAAACAAAGCCAAAATACAAAGGGAAATGAAAAAGGTGTCAGGAAAGGGCCTATAGAAAGGAAGGCAACTTCTCAAAGAAACAACAGGTGTTATCTGATATAAGGGAGAGGCAACAGATCACTAGATAAAAGAAAGTCTAGTGGGGGAAAAATCCTTCTACTCACTGGTTCTTCAGTAGAGAGACGCCTTCTAGCCAGCCAATTGGAGGGTTTATTTCCTTCTCTGTGGGTATGGGAGAACTTGATAGAACAAAACTTTAACAATTGATGAATATCAGAGATCCAGCTGATTAAATTCCATGGGGTATCACAAGAACCATGGATAATGTTAATAAGTTGCAAGGAGCCAGATTCTACCCATAGCTGGTCAAAATGGGAAGATCTGGCTAAAGTGATGGCCCAAAATACTGCTTGACATTTTGCTTCAAGGGAGTCTAAAGCTTTAACAGGAGATTGAAAAAATAAGTTTTCTCCCCTCATGATTCCTGAATACACCACCAATACCAGCAGACTGAGATTTGTGGCTACCATCAGTGTTTATTTTGGTCCATCCAAGCTTTGAGAGAGTCCAACAAATTTCCAATATTTTGGTAATGTATGGCTTGATAGAAAGGCCCATCTCCAACACAGCCTCAAGCTTTTTAAATTTAATCAGTTTTTGTATAAAATCAATATAATTGAGACCCACCCTCATAGGATCTAGATGGGAGTTTTCATGCTTTACCTGGTTTCTTTCCATCCAAACAAACCAAGACACAATGTTGGGGATGTCCTAAAGATTGATTCCCCTCCAATCAGACCAGCAATTAAAAAAAACCCTCCATGTTAGATTAATTGTTTGGGTTTTGAGTTTACCATTCATAAAAGACCAAACTTCCTGTACCCAAGGGAAGGCAAAAAAAAAAGGTAATAGTTTCCTCTTGGGACTGGCAGAAATTGCATCTGGAAGGACCCCTCAGACCCTTCAATTTCAAAATATCATCAGTGGGAATCAATTTTAAGAAAAGTCTCCATATGAAAAAAGCCATGGATGGGGTGAGGAATTTAATCCAGATTATATGGCCCCACTGTACCACCAGTTGGGGAGGCTGAGAAGGGATTGAGTTCTTTTTTATAGCTATTCTGTCTTTAACTTCAATTTTTACAAACAGTTTCTGAATATTAGATAGTTGAGAAGGGCTGCAGAAAGAAAGAATGGGAGTAAGATTCCACTTGCCATGAACCTAGATTTCCTTCACAAGCAATGGAGCAGCTGGGGCATTCTGATCCTGAAGAAGGCAGCCTTTCAAAGACCAATTATCAAACCAGATGTTTACGAAGCCCTCACCAATCTCCCAGACAAACAATTGTTCAGCTTCCTTCCTAACCTTTAACATCCTTTTCCAAATGGGGGAATCCCCTAAGCCCACAGAGAGTTGGGTGGGGTGTTGTGGGAATCCCCTAAGCCCACAGAGAGTTGGGTGGGGTGTTGATGCTTGCAATATTTGCCCCAAAGGAATTCAGCCCAAAGGGAGGGCTGAGATCTAAATATGAACCATAGTCTGCAGAAATTAGTTTGCATAATTTGGGTGAAAGACTTGAAGCCTAACACACCCTCCTCAAAGGGTTTACACACCTTAGCCCAAGAAGTCCAGTGTTTTTGCTTCCTATGGCCAGCCCATAAGAATCTATTGAAGATCCCTTCTAGCAATCTTTGAGAAGACTTTTTCAAAATGTTCATTTGCAGCAGATAGGATGGAATAGCAGATATAACACTTTTGAGGAGTGTGATCCTACCCCCATTGGATAAAAATGAATTCTCCCATGCTTGCACTTTGCTTTGGACGATTATGTGATCAAATTGAATGTTCTTAGCTATTCCTTTAATAAGAAATGCCCCCAGATATTTCATAGGAAGGTGGCTGTTTTTGAACCCAGCAAAATCAGTAACCCAGGACTTTAAGTCATTTTTGCATTGCTTACTGAAAATGGAGATGCACTTATTTTTATTTAATTTCATTCTGAAAACCTCCTGAAAGGTCTTCAGATTCTGCATGAATAACTTAACAGCAGCTTTGGAAGCTTTTGAAAAGATAATGATGTCATCAGCAAAGGCCAAGTGATTAATTAAGGCAGAAGATCTGTGACTATAATGTGACTATAAAGACTATAAAGAGAATGGGGTTTCCTGGATGCCAACTCATTCAAACATCTGGATAAGTAGTCAAAAGCTAAGATTAAAATAGTAGGGGAAAGGGGTTCACCTTGTTTTATACCTCTAGAAGCACTGAAAAACCCATGAGAGGATCCATTGATGAAGATAGAATGGAAGTTATTGGTTAGCCATCTATTGAATAGAGAGACAAAGGAGGGGGAGAAACCTCTAGCAATAAGAACCTGTTCAATGAACTTTCAGTAGAACCTGTTCAATGAAACTCCAGCTTATAGTATCATAAGCCTTTTTGATATCCAATTTGAAAATTAAGTTGCCTCCTCTAGTAATTCTGTCCAAGTCCAGTACCAATTCTTGGTCCAAAAGCACGTTATCAACAATACGTCTATCCCTGATGAATGCTGACTGATTCCTGCAGATGAGCTTATTTAGGTGAAATTTAGGTGAGGTTGTAATCTTATTTAGGAGAAGTTGTAATCTTTGAACCAAATCTTTACTGATTATCTTGGAAATGACAGAAGTGAGACTAATGGGTCTGAAATCTTCCCATTTGCAAGGAGATTTAACCTTGGGAACCAGTGTAATGGTAGAAGAGGAAAAGAATTTAGGGAGGTCAGCTCCCCAGAAGAAACTTTAGACAGTAGCAATAACCTCACCCTTTACAATAAGCCAGGACTTTTTGTAGAAATTAGCAGTGAAACCATCAGGACCAGCAACCTTTGTGCTGTCAATGGAGTTTAGGGCTTCCCAAATTTCCTTTTCATCAGGAATGTTAGTGAGAGATAGACTTTTAGTGAATTCCCTTTCCTTATCAAACAATGTATCTTTGATGGCTGGGTGAGAGGATGAATTTTGTCTGAACATTTTTTGAAAGTAATGTACAGCATCATTAGCAATTCCCTCAGCATTGGAAATCCAGTGACCCTCCTGAGAAAGGATTTTGTGAATTGTGCTGCTTTTCCTCCTATAATTAATGCAAGCATGATAACATTTAGGGTTCCTGTCACCCTCACAAAACTTAATTTTGTTTGCCTTTTGAGCATAGAGAGCCTCTTGCATGTTGATCGGATCCAACATGTGTTCATTAGATAACTGGAGGTCCATTTCAGATCCCATGTCAGAGGATAAGAGCTGTTCTAAATGCAAAACATTTTGTTCAGCTTCAAGGACTTTTTATCAATGTTCCCCACCACCTTCCAGTTCCAATTTGTGAGTTGTTTGCTGACTTTTTTATGTAAAAGCCAAAGCTTGATACTTGCTATGTGATGATGAACCTCAGCCCAGGCCTTTGATACTTGATTGAGAAAATCCCCATGCATTGACCACATGTTCAGATATCTAAATTTAGCTTTAGTTTTAGCAGAGGATGAAGATATTTGAATAAGTAAGGGTCTATGATCAGACCCACTCATAGGCAAGTGATGGACAGAAGTATGTAGAAACTCTATAAACCAAATATCATTTACCAAAACTCTATCAACCCTCTCCCAAATCTTCCCCCTTCTCCAAGTAAATTAAGGGTCTGTAAACCCCAGATCAAAAAAGGCCAACAGACTGAATGTTTTCATTGAATGTGTTCATTAGATTAATATCAGGAGATCTCCCACCCTTCTTCTCACTAGGTGAAGAGAGGCAGTTAAAATCACCCCCACTAACCCAAAATCCCTTATAGAGGTACTGAACTCTTGTAACTGTTGCCAAAGATCCAGTAGCAGTTGTTGTACAACCAGCATATATGAAGGTAGCAAAACCATGACAATAACTGAAATTAAGCTTCAAATGGATAAATTGGTCTTCCTCTTTAAGAACAGTGCATAGGACTTCCTTTCTGCAAAGAAGCCATATTATACTGTTAGTGTTTATAAAAAGCTGAAAACTAGGGAATTTCCTCACAAATCTGTTAACATTTTTAGTGACCATTGGTTCAAGTAGAGAAATGATCCAAGGTTTGTACATCCTATTGAGAGCAAGGATTTTGTTAAGGGATTTAGGATGTGCAAGTCCCCTAACATTCCAACAAATAAGATTCATTCACCAATAGACGTGGATTTTCCTCTTCTCCTAGTTCTAATAGTGCTAGAAGAAAGAGGGGGAGCACCCTCCAAAGAAGATGAAGAGGGAAGTAGATTCTTTAATTCCAAAGGCATTTTCTTATTTTTTGTTTTTTGGACTTGCCAGCCATCTTCAAGAATCCTAGCAAATTGCAAAATCAAAGGGTCGTCCTTTGGTAACTCAATAGTTGTAGCCTCTTGATCAGCAGGTAGTGAAGAACAGAAAGTTTGTTCAATTTGAGTAGAATGTGGCATGAGGGGAAGGTGCTCAGTTAATGGTTCATGGTTAATTTGGGGGTTGGGTACCACACTCTCTTGTGCCATAGCTTGGGGCAGCTCTAAATCAGTATCATCATGGGCCCTTGTCCCTGGCAACTCAGGCACATTAACAGCACAATCAACAACAGTAGGTAACTCAGTGTCATGTCATTCAATTTCCTCAGGATGAGGTCTGGGGGTTTTCCTTCTGAGGTTAGGATGGAGTCTAAAGCATTTCTCATCAGTGTGGCCAAACATATGGCAATGATGGAAATAGTAATGTCTTTGTTCAACTATGATTTTCTGTCAGTATCCATTATGCTCGGTGCCTAACCAAATTTCCTTCACAGCTGGTGCTGAATATTTCTTTCCACCAAAATTCTGGCTACAGAAGGTCTAGATAAGTTGAAAGTGGGGGCATCCAATTGCAGAGGTCTTCCCAAAGCTTTGCCAATATTGAAAAGAACTTTGTGGTTGAAAAAATGTAGTTTAAGTTCAGGTAACTTAAACCATATGGGGACAATGGGAAGTTCTTTGTTGGGATCAAAATCAGGAGTCCACTTTAAAAGTTTTATTGAGATTCCATCAATCAAGATAGATTATTTAGAAAAATTTCTAGCATAGTCTTTCTCCCTTGAGAGATTAATGAGTATGTGCCTAACATCAAGTAGGTCTACTTTCCAGGCCCCTTTGAATTTCAGTCCATCAAAATATCTTCTCACAGATTCCATCTTGGGGTGGCCAAGTTGAAATTTACCAATTTAGGTGAATTTTTGACATTCAGTCAGACCATTTAGGTCCTCTTCAGAAAAATAGATAGCCAATTTCCCACTTTTCTTGCATATGGGTTTGAAGAGAGGGTCATTACCCTCATGATATTCTTGAGGAAAAACCAAATCATCAGGATTCTGAACTATCTCCTGAACTTTCCCAACAATGTCAGCAAAAGTAGCTTTGGCCCACTGAATATTGGTGGAAATATCAATTGGAGATGGTTCTGACATCACTGAGTTTATCAGAGATAGATTAACCCAAAGCAGTCCACTGTGAAAACCGAAAGAGTCCAACCACACAGTAGGTAGAAGACTCCAAGCAAACAACCAAACAAAGGGAAGCATAACACAATGAGGCTAAGCAATAGAATCAGTAAAGAAAACCTTTTTGGAAATATATTTGACCCTGAGATGTCAAACTGCCCGTGAGACACCAAAGAAAGAACCAACCCCACAGTAGGTAGAAGACAAACAAAAGGCAAAACAGTGGCCAAAGCAATGGAACAGTAAAGATTTGAAAAAACCAGAACCCAGGAAGATGTGAAAGCATTGAGAATATTAGAACTTGCGAGGTCTAGAGATTCGATGAGAGGAATCCAGTTGAAATTAAAGTGATAGC
>NW_018251823.1:18142-28398 GCF_001263595.1 Phalaenopsis equestris | reverse complement strand
TTGTTAATTATTTTAAGATGAAAATTAGTGTTCAAGAAGGCCTGTTCAAAAAGACCAAATAGATTTTGGAGTAAATTGAAAGAAAGTTGAAAATTGCGAAAAATAGAAAAATGAATTTTTTTTGCCACTAGCGCCGGCATGGACGACGACGGCGCCCTCGACCCAAAACTATCCAAACACCTTAAGAATTTGTGATTTGCATAGTAAGATGCCATTTTTACTCTTTGAGTCACCTTCAATCTCCGATTTTTGCACATAGGGCTTGCTATTGCTCGAAATTGAGGAGATTTTAAGGCAAACAAAGTTCGAATTTCATCTTCTCTAGGTAAGAGCTACACTTTGAACTCAAAATTTTTTATTTTCACCAAGGATTTATCTTACATTGCCGAGATCCAAAATTTTGAATTTTTTTTGGAAGATTTTGAGAAAATCTTTTTGTGAAGAACTCTTATCTTTTTGTGAAGAACTCTTACTTAGTTGATTTATGATTAAAACATTCCACATTTTGATTTTAGTAATTTTTGGGAATTTATTTGGATTTTACCAAATTTTCTTAGATTTACTATTGAACCTAGAATGAGCAAAAAAAAGAGAAAAGTAGATTTTGATTTTCAAAAGTTTGTCAACTACAAGGCCAACATTTGCTTCAATAGTCTACTTACAACTAAAAAAGTGATTCCGGATCGAGGATTTAAAAATTCAGGAGGAGAATTCAAGAGATTAATTAATGCTCGACAATGGGAGAATTTTTGTTAATTTACTGCCGAAGCTATTATTGGTGTAGTGAAGGAGTTCTATGCCAATTTTAAGGAGGCTTCTGAAGACTATGTGCTTGTTTGTGGAAAAATTGTGGAGTTTACTCCAAGGGATATTATTGAATTTTATCAGTTAGAAGATGTGTATAGTTGCCAGTGCAAATTGTTTTTTGCTACAAATGAGGCCTTGGATTAGGTTATTTCTTTTCTTACTGATGGAAGAGGAGCGTAGAAAGTGACGAATGATGTTAAGGTAAATTTTCCTCTTTCTATGTTAAATGTAGTATCTAAGGCCTGACACTACTTTATTTCTAAAATAATGATTCCAACAAATCATCATAGTGAAATTACAAAGGATAGATCCATCTTGAACTTCTGTATCCAGTAGGTGATGAGGATAGATGTAGGCTTTATTATTTATAGGAACACTCGATCTATTAGTTTGGGAGAGATCACTGGTGGTTTTGCTCACCCTGCCCATATCTTCACACTATGTGAACAGGCAAGAGTTGATTACGGAATGGATGGGGAGAAGATTGAACCTCTAAAACGTATTAGGCCTGCCAATATAAAGACTTATGAATATCATGTTGGATGGAGATCTAGAAGTAGGACCAGGGATATTCATTCAAGTACTACTTCTAGTGCCCCTACTATCCAGGAACTTATAGTTCAGATGATGATCCAAATGAGAGATATCTTGAGAATGGATAGGAGAATGGAAAATATGGAGATCAGGAATGCACACAATGATGATTTGATAAGACAGAAGTTTGAATATGATGCTGCTTATGATGATGCGATTGTCAGATAAATGAGGGGTGATCATTCAATTTAGTTTCCTACCCATCCTATTTTTACTAATTATCAGCAGAAGAATTCAGATCTGGAAGAATAAGAAGAAGAAGAAGATGATGATTGGTGATGTGTTAGTTAGATTCTTGTTTAGTTTATGTTTAGTTGTACTTTATTGTTGAGACTGTTTGTTTGTAGACTGTGATACTTTATTTTAATCGTATGTTGTGTTGTGAACAATAGATTTATGAAACTGTTGTTACATGGGAAATCATTTTAGTATTGTTGTTAATTTTTAGTACTTTGTTGAATGTATTTGTAGTTAACTCTTTATCAGCAAATTTTTATGCACTATGTGTTATTTAATGTTTTATGTCTTGTAGCTTTTCATATTAGCACCTGCAATATTTCAGAGTTAAGTTTCAAATCAGAACCTTCAACATGTAAGTCTTTCCTTTATTTATTAAATGTTTTCGTTGACCCTTTAATTTAAAAGTTTTTCATGCAAAGAGACTTAATTTTATTTGTCCTCAATTAACTATATTTTCAAAATATTTTAAAATTTAACATGACTTTTGGTATTAGATGGGAACCTTAGATAACTATATTTATGTTTCTAAAAATATAGTAAACTTAAGGTTAGATTTAGAGATTAAGATATTTGGTAAGAGAGAATAAGACTATATTTTTTTATTGTAAGTAAAGAAATTTGTGTTTTTGAAGCATTAAAAATCCTAGAGATTCATGTAAGAAGAAAAGAATAAAACTTTATGAAAAATCTTTAAAGCTAATATAAATTTATAAAGTAAAGGAATGTGAAAAGTTTTTAACTTTAAGAAGAGGATAGTGATGTTCAAAATCATTAAAGGTTATCCAAATATAGTAATCCTCACATAAGAAAAAGAAAGAAAACAAAGAAAAGAGATTGAAAATGATTCTGAAAAAGAAAAGAAAGAGATGTGAGGAGAAGCTTGAAGAGATGCCTAATTAAAAGTTTGCTTCACTTGAATCAAATTAAAGAAGAAGGCTTGGCTACATTTTCTAAACCTATATTCCACTATAAGCATATTTACTAGTAAAGTTTCATGAAGTGCTTTTTCATATGGATATTCTATGTGGATTTAATATGAATAATTTGCAATTTTCTTTGAAAAGAATAAAGAAATAAAATACTTATGCTTGACTGCTAGTTATTCTTATACCTTTAGTATTAATTGGAGTTATTTTACATTATTTTCTTAAGTTATACTATTGTATTTAGTGGACTAAGATATGAAAATCTAGAAGTTAAAATATTTGCCATGATTGATATTTTTATGTAGTAAATAAGTTACTTGAGCATAAGTAACATTTCAGTTTGGGGGATTTTGATACACTAAAAATATATGCATTTTAAGTCCTATATTTTATACTCTTTTAGATATTGCACTTTAATGGAAGGTATTTTTCATGTTTTATTGTAGGTTATTGGTTTTTATTATTGATTTTTATACTTTGAGCAAAAAGGAAGCAAAAATGATGAAATTTGGAATCAAATTGGAGATTTTGAAAATTTGTTCATGGTCGACGACACTAGACTGGGTGCCAACGACTCCATTTAACAGAGACTCCCCCAGAATGGGCGCCGACGGCGCCTGTGTCGGTGCAGGCCCTGTTTCTAGAAGATTTGACAAACTTGGATGCTTTTTGAAGAGTTTTTAATTACACCTATTGGAGAATCGACCCTACGCTCTATTTAGAGGGGAAATTGATCAGAAATGCTCTATTTAGAGTGGAAATTGATCAGAAAAGACCCCCTTCTTTGCCCTCTTCACCACTTTTCACACCTCTTCACGCTCCTCCTTGCCACTTTACATCATTCCACACCATTCCAGACCATTAATCAGTTATTTTCTTTCTAGTTTTGAGTTTGTGTGGTGAGTTTAAGGGTGAATTCTTTCATAAGAAGTTTTGGAGAGGGAGAGAAGTGAGAGATTTCTTCTTCCTATATTTACTAGGCTACAAAGGATTTGCTTTGAGAAAGAGTTTCAGATAAGTGTTATTTTTCTATTAATGTTGTATGAACTTCCTTTTATATATGAAATTTGTGTTTTGTTGTATCTTTCTCATTAAGTCTGAGTAGTTTCCTTTATCTTTTTTTCTACTCTGAGATATAGTGAAATGAAGAGATAATTTGGATGTTCCAATGTTAAAATATAAAATAAATTGTGATGGTTTTTCAACTCCGCTCTTCATTTAATTTTCGATATGGCCAATTGAATTATTAAAATATGTTGTGAAGCATATGATCTGGGAAATTCTACAACAGAGTGAGAATCACATTTAAGCCCATGAAGAATTATTTTGTTCTTAGAATTAAGTGCAAATAAATAGGAAAATAAACTTTGTTGGGTGTAGAATTGGAGATTTTTTAGGTGACAGACTAAAATCCCCATTTTGATCTTAGTGTTTCAAGAACTAAAGCGAGAGTTAGCCTTCGAGGTAAGGGAACTTGGAGCACTGGAGTGGGAGCCAGTATCCTCCTAGCCTAGCCATGGATTTAAGGACTAAACCTAAGATTAGCCAATGATTTTCTATAACACTAAATCGGGGTAGAGAATTAAAATTGCTCATATTTGGCACAATAAAAATTTAAACCATTTATCTCATCTCATTTCACCTAAAAGCTCATTATAGTGGGCAAATTTATCCCCATTTTGATCTTAGTGTTTCAAGAACTAAAGAGAGAGTTAGCCTTAAGGGAAGGGAACTGGGAGCAGTTAGCCTTCAGCGGAAGGGAAGTGAGAGCCAGTATCCTCCTAGCTTAGCCACATATTTAAGGACTAACCCTATGATTAGACAATGATTTTCTATAACACTAAATCGGGGTAGAGAATTAAAATTGCTCATATTTGGCACAATAAAAATTTAAACCATTTATCTCATCTCATTTCACCTAAAAGCTCATTATAGTGGGCAAATTTATTTTTCATATAAGAAAACTTCATCACATAGACATAGTTTAGTAGTTACTATTTTGAACTCTACATTAAAATTCTGCTAGTAGTTAATAATTTAGCTTTCATAGTATCTTAATCATTCAAAATTAGTGACAGTAATTTCGTTTTACTTCGGTGAAGTTCCTAATTAATTTATCATTTCAAATTTAAACCTTCCTCGTGGGATCAATATTTCGTGGGATCAATATTTTATATTTTGGACTTAAATAGAAAGTCTTATATTACTTGATAACAATACGTATACTTGCATAGAATACAAACATTAAGTGCTTAACGTTATTATTCATAAAATACCACATCAAGTTTTTAGCAACGTTCTAAAGTAGAGTCAACTCTATAAATTTTACTCAGCTATATTTCCATTGGCCACTATGTCAGAAGAATACTTAGGCCAAATTTCATAATTTTTTTAATAACATTGTAATTATTATAATTATTTAAAGGTCATTTTTAATGATTATTTAAATACAATAATATGTTTTAATATTTAAAAATCACTTTTAAATTTTTATGAAATCCTCATAAGTCTAAGAAACTGAAAGAACAAATTTTATATTTTTATGATTTACTTTTCATTTATTATAATTTTTTTAGTGAAAAATAAGAAAATTACATTTTTAGGACTTTAGAAATTTATTTTTAATTTATAAAACCATGAAAAATATTTTAAGGAGTCCCAAGTGAAGGAGTCCCATATGATCAAGGAACAATTGCACACATTTTGAATTATTTTTTTCTATTTTTAAAAATCTTGATTATTTTAATTGTTTTTAATGCAAAATATGCTTTAAAAATAAAATATTTTTACACAAATAGATTTTATTTTTATTTAATATGCCTGATCACAAGAAACTCATAAAACTAATTTTCATAATTTTTCTAAGTTCATTTAATTTAATATAATTTATTTTGTGTAAAAATACTATCTTTACCTACAAAATCCACTTTAATGGCCAAATCAACTTAAATAAATATGAAATTTTTACATTGAGTTGAAATGATTTTTACAAAAAATGTGGAATTAATTTTGTCAAATTTTGATTTATATTTAATTTAAATGAATTAATACAAAGTAAAAAATGTTTAATTAATAACATAAATATAAAAAATTATTCAAATCATTAAAATATTTCTTCTAAGCTTCTCTAACCATAAGAAACCTAAAAAAATTGATCTCATAATTTTCTGAGGAATGTTTTAATTTATATGATTAAATAAAACCAAAATAGTTACTTAGGCTTGATAATTAGGGTTAGAAGCACACAGGTACTCTCTGACCTTAGAAAAATCAGAGGAGTTATCCTCTATCATAAGGAATCAACCCTAAAAATTTCAAGTCTTGGTGATTAATATTTAATCATAATGAATTAAATTACCTGAAAGAGTATTTAATTAATTAAAAATCATTTACTTGGAAAATAATTTTTATTTTTTATCAACATTATTCTCCTTTGTTCACTGAGCAACAGGGTATTTTCCTTTTATTTTTATGATTTTTCTAGAGAAATATATGGATTTTTGAATTTCAGGCATTAGAAACAATTTAGAAAATCCATATTTTTCTGCTTAATCACGCATCCCCACCTTATCCTACGACGATTCCAAACTCACACGCGATGCTCCACCATTTGATGCAGCCATCCCCACTATTTTGCTCTAAAGATTCGTCCAGCTCGATCTCCTCCATTGATTAAATAAATGCTCGATCGGACGGCTCCCGTTAACATCCTAAATGACCTAGCCCAAGACCCGTTCACACTAAAACCCTAAGATCCTTGCCTAGACTCAACCAAATTGCATGGGGTTTGTTTTTAAATCTTCATCTACTCAAGATAGATATATCCATATGATTCATCAAGCATGAAATCACACCATTACACATGGAGAATAAATACAAGCTCGAGCTAGGGTTAGTGCTCAATACCTTTGTCTGAGAGGGGAGGCCTCAATCAGATAGTTGTGGTAGCTTCTATTGGATCCAAAAAACTTTTAGATAAAGTCTCAAGCCCTGATAAATTATCTAGGTATGATTTTGATCAAACTCGATTTCAGGTGTTGGCCTAGAGCTAGGTTAGAGGGGGCTTAAGAGGGGGCTCTTGTGTGGAATGAACTCCTCTCGCTGTGGGGATGGCGTGTGCACAATTAATTAGAGTTTGGTTTACTATGGAGTTGTGGAGATGAATGTCCTAGTTTTGACCTGATTTTGAGCTAAAAATTGAACTCTCACAGAGAGAATAGGAGGGGGGAAGATGGTTGGCTTCAGCTTAGGAATGCTTGGAGAGTCTCTGGTGAGATTTTGGAAAAGTTTCCACTATGATCTTAGTTAGCTCTTTGTTGACCTCATTTTTGGTTGAGGTTTAGTTGTTTATTTTTTCCTCTTTAGTAGCCTAGGGTTTAACAATAGGACTTTCTTGTTGACTATTCCTGAAGAACTAGAAAAAGAACTCTCACCATTAGAAATTCTAAACTCCCCTTTGCTCAACTTGAAGTTCCACATGTTGATTTTAACCTCTAGCTCTTAGTAGGTGGGGTCACTGTGAAGAAGCTCAAGGAGAGTCACCCTAGGAAGGTTTGACCTTAGGGTTGTCCCTGGGTTTTGGTATGGTGCTAGTTCACTCACTTACACTCACTCTCACCCACAATCAGTCACAAACCTAAACCTAAAATTTCCTTACTTTGATCACTTGATCCTTTGGGAGACTCTTGTAGCTGATCACCTAAACCCACTAGCCCTACGCTAGGGTTTAGCTAAGACTAGTACATGAAGGAGACTCATGTAGCTGATCCCCTAAACCCAGTTTAGCTAAGACCAGTACATAGAGGACCCAAATGGGGATTTCGTTGGTCCATAGCTCATATAGGGTGGTTGGTTCTCCAATTCTACCAAAATGTCCAACTTGGCCTTTTGCCTTTAAATCGACCCAAATTACCTAAATGCCATTGAAACCCTAAATTTGGTCAAAATCCTCAAATTCACCCAAAATTTCCAAATTTGTTCAAAAATCATTTCAAACCATCAAATTACACAAAAACACCCAAAAATGCCAAATTTATCAAAATACTCCCAAAATTACAAAAATACCCTTATCACCCCAAACTTTCCCAAAACCCCCAAAATCACTTCAAATATTTCTAAAACCAATTTGGACCCTCCAATTGAACCTAATTTGACCAATTTAATCATTTTGACCAAAACCCCCAAATTGCCTTTAAAGGCCCAACTTTCCCAAATTTACCTCAAATGTCCATCAATTTGGCCCAAATGTCCCTCAATTTCAATTCTAAACTCAAATTCACCTTTTATATGACCAACCTAAACCAAGTCTAAGTTTAATTAGCCCATTCTTTGAGCCCAAATTTGATCTAAGTCAAAGTCCCCAATTTTGGCCTCGTGACTTAATCCCACCAAATTGAACTCCATAGCCCACTCATATTGCCACATATTATGTTGGAAACTCTTCATAACAATCCTACACATCAAACATGACCTTTAATTGGCCTTGGTGAAGCATCAATTACATTCAATTTTGACCCAAGTCCAAAAATCCCCAAATTTGCCTTACATTGGCTATGTCCCCAAATTCCACCAAATTGATTGCCCTAACCCCAAATTAACACCCAATTTATGTTAAAAAATATTCATGATGTTCCCATAGACCATCTTCAATAATCAATTTGAACTTAGCCCAACATAGACCCAAGTCTAGCCCAACATGCCCAAATTGACCAAACTCCCAAAGTCCTTCAAATTGAACTCAAAATCATTTCAATACTTCACCAAAAACCTTCATTAAAATCATCTACACATTGAACCCTTACCAAAAATCTTTAATACAATCATCTACACAATGTTGATCAATTAATTAGCAATCATCTATAGAATGTTGATCAATTAATTGGGTTCAAAGTCATAGCTAGCCTAACCCAAACCTAACCTTTGGCCATTTAGACCCACGTTGAACCCATGCACCAAAATTGACCTAGCCATGTCAAATTAGCCAAACAAGGCTTATAAAACAAAAATTTGCATCCTAGTAACCAAGCTAGACCAACTTAACCCACCCTAGATGAGCCATGGAATAAAGGTCCCCTAAGTAAAGGGATTTGTTTGTTAAATTGCTTAAGCCAAAGATACTTTTGCCAAAACCTATCACCAGTCCAAATTAATTATTGTGACAGATTCCTCTGAGGCTCCTGAGCCACCTAAGAACCTCCCCTGCTATTGCAGGCAGGCCTAGTCACTGAAGCACCTCAAAACCGAGAACCACCATACTTAAATCCTCATCAAATTGACCCATTTGAGTTGTCCCACTCCCATTGCCCAATTGCGCCGCTTAGCTCACCACCTCAGCAATCTTCTACACCCAAAGCCATGCCCTAAGCTCCCCTCTCTGACCATGGCTATAAAATGGCATCTTCACGGCCAAAGTTTGAGTGCAAAAATTTTCTCAAGGAGACCCTACCCAATTGCTCCCACAGCCTCCTTGAGACCTCCTCAGTGCAATCTAACCACTTCCCTGCCCTAATTTTCTTTGTAGGAGCTCAATTTTAGAGCTCAAATCCTTGCTGGAAGTAGGACACTGTCCACCACAACTACACATTGAACCAAAATAAAATTAAACTTACCCAAACTTTCACCACAATGAGAGAAGAAGAAGCTTCATCAAAGCCCCCTCGTAGAGAGCCTCTACCCTAGACATTGATCAGCCCCCAAATTTGGTCTTGATCAAATTTTGGTTTAGACATTTCACCACAATAAGAGGTTCAATCCCTAACCTCCTTGGACCTCCACAAACGTTCCGAGCACCTCTGATTGAAGCTTCCCTTATCAGAGCAAAGGCATAAATCTCCCCACTATCTCGAGCTAGTTTTGATTCTACACTTGCATAGATCCAATTTCATGTCATGTTAGTCATATTGGTAGCTTCTTATAGGCTAGATGAGTATTTAGAAATAAATTCAAGTTGATTTAGTTAGGTGTAACTCGATTTCTTAAGCTTAGAAGGTGGACGGCTCTTGGGAAGAAGCAGACGGGGAAGAAGACTCATGGCCATTGGACGACGCGTGTATCAAATGGATGGGTGAGATGAAGCCGGATAGTGCTTCAATACATAAAGCGTAAGCCCAGTCAGTGCTGAGTCGGAAGGCGGTGTCCAATCAAATCTCGCCACGTAAGCCTTCAGAGTCGTCGCATGATGTCATGGCGCGGCATGGTTTGAGTATGAAAATAGGATTTAATTAATTCATAAAATACTTGCTAACTTCAAAAATCTATATATTGGTGTAGGAAAATCAGAAAAATAAAAGAAAAATATCCTAGTGCTCAGTGAACATAGGAGAATAATGTGAAAATGGTTTGAGGTTTATTTGATACATATTTTATTTTTAATTAATTAAATACTATTTTGAGTATTTTGATTCTCCATGCATTCAAATATTTCACCATGGCATGTTATTTTTGGTTATTTATAGCCTCTAACATGGGGGATCTTCTCTGATTTTTTTAAAGTACGAGGAGACCCTTATGAGGAGATATGTATTTTTCAAGTTTATGTCTATTATTTGCATAAATTAATCATAGTAGTTAGCATGTTACATAGAAATATCCAAGAAAACTTTTGTAGGTTAACTGTGACCAGAGAACCCTCGAAAAATTTGTCATGTGCTAAGTCATTAGGAACACACCTAATTTTCACAAAACCTTAAA
>NW_018251823.1:16788-17753 GCF_001263595.1 Phalaenopsis equestris | reverse complement strand
TAAAACTTAATTTTCCACATTTAAAATATTTTATAAATAATTAATACTTCAAACTTAAAATAATTCTAATAATTCAAATACAACTCAAAAAATCTTGAAATTTGTTCCAAGTGGTTCTTTGTCTAAGTCTACCTCCAGTTAAACATTCAAGTGATTAGCCTTTGCCATGGTGAAGTTATTGAATTTTCTTTGAAAAATCCTATTTTTGCATATAAATAATTATATAAATTAAATTAAATTAAATTTTGAAAAATCACTTTTTTCTCCTCTAATGTCTTAATTGACCCATGAGCGAGGTAGGATAAAAATTCCAAGGTCATTTGAATTAAATTTGATGAATTTTGAAGTGATAGAGCCTCAGGGTCAAAGGTATAATTTTGGAAATTTAGTCTTAATTAACATTTAGGCTTAATTCAAGAAGGGGAAATGGTCAATCTTTGATTTTAATTAACACGTTTAGATGATTGAAACAAAAGGAATTAATTGGTAGAAACAAATCTCATTTTTCTTAATTAAAGGATAAATTTGCAATTTCATAAATTATTAAAATTTGGAAGACTATTAAATTAAATGATCTTTAACTTAGGGGTATGATTTTGGATGTTAATAACTCACTAATTTAATAACCATATTTGGTGTTCAAATGACATTCGAATGTTTTGATAATGAAATATTATCACTTAAAATTCAATTTCTTTCAAAAATTACTAATTTAACCACCAAAGTCATAAGGGCTTAGTAGTGACCTAGGCTAAATCAAATTTGGTTAAAAGAGGATTAGAAAAATGTAACTAGAAATTGAACACCTTTAAAACACTACAAGCCCAATTTAAAACTAAAATTGGCTAAGTGTCTTCATAACATTAACTAGCCTCTTTAAGGGTCTTCACCCACATAATTCTTAAATTAAATGACAAATGATAATCACCTTACTCTTTAGGATAATTGAAACATCAATGTTCACT
>NW_018251823.1:0-16749 GCF_001263595.1 Phalaenopsis equestris | reverse complement strand
CATAATAAGTTTAAATGAGCTCAAGACTTTTCACCAGGCGGTGAGAGGGAAGCATAGATCTGCTTCTTTCTCCTGACCTTTTTGGATACCTCGGAGGTCTACTAAACTTAGTATGTTTTGCTTAATAAAATCATCCTTATTTGAATTAATGAGGGATCACCAAGATATGATTTAGGATTTGATAGATCATCAGAACCTTATTTCCCCGCTTTACATAAAAAGTTTTTAATATATAAATACTCTTGCATGCATTTTGAGTTTCAGTTTAAGATGAATGGAAGTCCATCCAGGTATGCTTTTATTGTAATTTATTTTACCTACATTTCTAGTTTCCCATACTTTACTTTCCAGTATGTTACTGTGCTTACTCATCTACATGTATGAACAAAAGCATGCTTATAAACTTGCATGCTAAACAACGAAGTCACCGTGCATGAAAACCAAAACTGCTAGGATAGCCAAAAACCAAAAATAAAACCAAAACTAAAATCAACCAAGATGAATTTCAATTCCACAACATTCAAAATATAAGAGAACTGAAAATTTAATCACAAACATCACAAAAACACAATTGCAACTAAATTAAGACATCTTTATTGGACGATCGGGAATCCCTCAGAGGGGGTAACCTACGGTTACTAACGAGGCTTTTCACGATCTAAATGAAAGTATGGAACTCGTTAAGTTGAGTTTAGAAATTCCAAGTTTAGTAAATTCATTTAGACTAAGTGAATCTAATAGAAAATAGTGGTACTGGAACGAGGGAACCGTATGATCCTAACTAGTGTCGCTCTAATTAACTTTAATATGCCCCAGAATATTTTAATGACCATGACTAGAGGGCCATTTCATTTGACATCATGACCTCGCCACGACAGAAGCTTGGTACTAGCATTGTGGGCAGCACGACCATCTTCAATAGCAAGAGGATCTACAACAACACAAGTTTCCTTAGAATTAAACAACAAATCCATAGGATCTTGAGATTGTTTGCCTAGTGCAACATAAATCCTCAAGTTATCTATAGGCCCTTGTATAACTCTACTGTACAATATAAGCCCTAACTCGTCTTAAGATTCTGAGGTTGTTGTTTGTCACGACTTAAGTCCTCACAACTTCCAGGCTTTTTATATGATCATTTCACACAAATGTAAGCCATAAATAAATAAATTTGGTAGGATGAAACACTTAAATATTTCTCCTTAAAACTGAAACCAAACCATAGGATAGCTTAGGAAGTCACTGAGGTTCTCCTCCGGATCATTGACATCCCCTAGTTCTCCCTCTTTTGGATTCTATAACAAATATTTCAAATTTAAGACATTCCCATTTCACACCTCTTTTTCTAATATTGTTAGAAAGTCCTATCCTTTTAAACTTTTTGAAGGTAATATTCTTGATTTCTATTGAGAGTTTTCTTGAGTGAATCCTGTCATTTATAATTTAATTAAATATAGAGGCTTTCCCTTATAGGAAGCTTGTCCGAAACCAGCTTAATATAAACCTTATTTAATTCTTCATATTAAATAGGATAACTTGTCAGCAGATAAATCAGAAACTTGTCGGCTTATAAGAAAATGGTTTCGCAGACCAAACAAATGTCATATATTGCTTAGTTTATTTGATCGAGCCTCATCCTCAAGTCTTGAAGTAAAGTGCTTTTTCATTTAAACTATTAAAAATATGGGGTATATATATATATATATTTAATTTCCTTCGAAAGCGGGCAGTGGGATTTCGATTCGGGCGGCAGACAGCTTCCAACGGGCAACTCCTCCAACAAAAAATAGTGTCGACAGCTCCTAGCAACTCCACTGAGGATTAGCTTTTCTCTCCATTTAAATCAGGAAATATTATCTTCATACATTGGTAATGTGTCCATGCCCCTTATTGATTAAATTACCCTTCTTCCATTGACATGCGCTTTGGGAAAGCACAGTCAACTCTTCGGACTTTAGGACCGTCTGTACAATCACCTTTGAACAGAGAGGTTTAAGAGGCCATTAAGGACTTTTTAATCTTCATGTGGGGTCAGATCCCCAATAGGTGTGTTGGTGGATTAGTTCCACCTGGGCAATGTTTTTTGTAATGTTGGTCCCGCACTGGGTCCTAAGCACTTCACATCTCTCATTCGAGTTTGATTTACTAATTTGCAAATTAAATTGAATTGTGTCGTACTACGTGTGCTCTTTAATTCTCCTTATATTAATTAAATCTTTCTACTTTCAAACCATTTTTAATAAAATTTTAAAACCTCAACAAATTAAATAAGGACTTTACCCAGTCTACAAATTGGCCTCTGCTAATTTTAGTGCTCGAACTAGGATTATGAGGTATTGACCAAATAACTAACCACAGAGCTTTCTCTTTTAAAGTTGTTGTAATGGCGTGCCCAACGCTCACTTTTTCCTGTAACCTATCGATGAGCCGTAACACCCGCAATATTGCTCCCACCATTAAGTTTGGAGCAGGATTTGAAGATCTCGAGGTCGTTCTCGGGAAAGCCTATTTCATCGTAATGAAAGTCACCGCTCTAGTAGTCCAGAAGCCATCTACTGAGTTTAATTTGAACTATCTTCAGGACTTTCCTTCTTATAAGAAGGTCAAGACTACTGCTGCCTCGACACCTACCATGTCCGTTCTTCCCGCTTCTACTAAGGGAAAGGAAGTTATTATCGTTGAAGACCCGACTGAAGGGTTAGCTGTCTCGCCCTCAAAATTTGAAATTGGATCAAGTTTGAGGACTGCACTGTTAACCCGAACCCAAAGAAGAAATCGCAATAGGAAGGTTTGGAGGGCTACTAAAGCCCGGACTCCTAAAGAGGTACTTGTTGATGAAGATCCTCACCAAGACAAGTCAGGATTACTGGAGACCTATCCACTTGTGTGAGGGAGTAGGTTCCATCCCTTAATGGATACTAATGGGTACAAAACTAACCAAAATATTGCCGCTACTTTACCGTCACTTCATGGACATAGTCAAGAGAGGAAGAAGCCTACTCCGATCACCCGAGTAAGTTTAGTTTTTCAGAGACTAGCTGCCAAAGAAGGTTGTTCAGTTGGTGAGTTACACAAACATGTGGGACGTGCAGTACCCCCTTGCATGAAGAAAGAAATTTTAAAGGACTTCAGATCCATAAGTGGACCAGTTAAGTTGACATTCTTGTCTAATTTTGCTTAGGAAGCAAAGTTGTATCGCCACCGTTACTACCGATTCTACCGTCACTAGACCCACAAGCCGTCAACCAGTTAAGTCACATCTGGGTCTGAGAATTCTACCAATCACCCACTATAGAGATGTTCCTAAGGTTCCAAAGGAAAAAACAAAGAGACTACCCAGTACTGTATTTGGTCTGCGCCATGAGGAGCATGCTTCTCCTCGACATACCGATGTCTCTACTAAAACACTCCGTCTCAAGACATCACTGTCAAATAAAAAGGTGTGGAAAACCAAGGTCGTTGTACCGATACAGTCCAGTAAGCATGCAGGGCAAGATCGTAGAATGAAGCCAAGGTCCAAAGTATCTGACGTTATCGCCGCAATTGCCAGCGAGATGAAGGAACAAATGGAGGAGGTCCAATGGGGTCCTCCTGATCTTAAGACAATCCAAGAGATGAAAATTGAAGAAAAGATCAAAAAGATTAGGGTTGAGATTTTTTAATTAGCCCGAGAATATAGAGTTTTCATTGATAATGACGATGAAGATTTTGAGCTCAATGATTACCTTGAATAGGATTTCATGTATATCCATGGCATTGAAACCAGAGCCGCTGCATCTACCTCTTATCGAAGATAACATCGTAGATAAGCTGCATAGGGCTATCTTCTTAAGGGATGAGCAAGTCAGCCAACTGGAAAAAAGGATGGAAGAGATGGCTCAACCATGACTGTCATGGCCATAGTTCAAGGATAGTCTCAACTGCCACTGTTAGCCTCTCCAAAAGTCAATCAACCGGAGTTTATACATATCACAGATGAAAGGAGAGAAGTTGCCTCAGCAAATAAGGATGACCAACAAAAGAAGGATTCTCCATCAAGCACCTTGCTAGAAAAGGAATTTAAGCAAATGGACGAACCAGTACGGGAAGCCTTAACCCAATCTAAGGGTGGTGCATTGGTTTTGAAGGGTAGACCTTACCTAGAGGAGTTTGATGTCGTACATTATCCTAAGGGTTTTGTGTCATTAAACTTTAAGATATTTGACGGAACTAGAAATCCCAAGAAATGCATAACACCTTTTCAAGCCAGTTGTGGCAATAACGGAGGTAACAAAGCCTTACTTTTCTGACAGTTTGTCAATTGTCAGCAGCATGTCAGGAATCACTTTTGATTGGTATGTCAATTTTTCCAACGGATCAGTTAAGACATTCGCCAAATTAGAACAATTGTTCATGAAAAGATTTATCAGAGCGCAACATCATGTGTCTATTTAAGATCTCATGATGAAAAAGCAAAATCCCAACAAGACTTTAGTGGACTATATTTTGAGGTGGAGAAACCGTAACATGAAATGTGAACCTCAGCTACAAGAACATCACGCAATTGAGATGTTACTCAAAAGCATTCATGGGCCAGTAGTTTTCATGCTCAAGGGACTCACCATTAAATCCTTTGAGAAGCTACTCAGCAAAACCAGCAGTCTTCAAGAAGAAATCACACATATGGATTCTCATGAGAAATAGAAAGCAACCAGAGTATTTAAAAAGAAGTCAAGAACAGTGGCAATGATCGATAAAGGAAAACAACCAATGAAGATATATACAAAAAATCCTCGTCAGTTGTCATCATAGCATACTCAACAACAAACACAATAGTATGGCAAGTTTAGCCAGCAATCATCTCGGGGAGGATCATACCAACAAAGAATAAGAAAATGACCATTATAGAACGTAAGAAGGTGGTGTATTCATTCAAAGACGAAGCCATACCAAAATGTTCATAAGTCTGATGAAGAAGCCTGAGTTTATAATACTAGATCCAAAGAAACCTAAAGATATCTACAAGAAAGATCAACCAAATTATTGCCCATATCACAGATTGCTGAGACACACTATAGAGGAGTGTTTTTATTTAAAGATTAGCTCGAGAAAAATCTCAAGGAAGGGAACATAACAATCCCAAAAGATTATTTAAAAGAATCTGAAAGAGGTTCTATAAATATTATTTTAGCTGAGTCAATCTCTCTGATCGGTCCAAGAAAATACTGAATCAAATTCAGTATGCATCAAAACAAACTCCCGTTTACAGACTTTAGGCCCGCTAAGCCCGAGATGAAGACTTCACCTGGAGATCTATCATCATCAAAGACAAAGAAAAAGAAGAATATCATCACAAAGATTGATAGCATGGGGGTAGGATAGAGGCTGCCTCTACTAGATTAATTATCTCAGATTTAGGGAAGAAAATCCTCGAAACCCTGACCTTGTATAATTATCTTTTTACCCCTCTGGGTTCTTATGAATATAATGATTGTGATTTTGGCTATATTTTAACTATTTTTGGTAATAACGTAATCAATGTTGCACAATCTAACTTGCATCTCGATTCCCAAAGTGATCCTCAAATTGTACTCGAGTCCGTGAGTCCAATAAACTCGCTAACAAGACCAAAGGAGACATTGACAATACCGCTTACGACAACACCAAAAGTGAGGAAACAATCCTCGAGCACCACGGTGTGCCATTTGCCATCAACTTAGATCTTTCCAACAAAGAAGAAACACTGGAAAATTCAACAATGGTATCTTAAGAAGAAGAAATTACAAAGGTGAATTTAAGGAGATGCAGAATATTACCCCCAAAGGAAAGAAAATAGTAACTCGAGAAGAACTACCTCCACCTCCGCCAGTGGAAGAACCACATAACCAAGAGAAAATTGAAAGATCATACAAAGTGGATTACAATGTGCTAGCTCATCTTAGGATGTTTCCAATCAGATTAAGAATCTATGATGCTCTAATTCTATCAAATGAAATTAGAGAGTCTCTGGTTACAGCTTTGCATGACCCAGAAATTTTTTTAGCCCAGTTTGCCAGAACATCCGCAGATGAAGTTTGCTTATTGAAGAAATAGTCTGGGGTAACCTTCACAGATGAAGATTTGCTGCTCAGGACTGCTGACCACAATCGTTCGCTCTATACCTCTATTAACATCAGCATATTTGTGTTGTCCAGAGTTTTAGTAGATCCTGGAGCACTCAACTTGATGAGTCTATGGACATTGGCCTATTTGAAAATTGAAGCTCATGAGCTTATGGCCGATAAAATGATATTAAGAGGATTTAACCAAAAAGGAGAGAGAGCCCTTGGATCAATTACATTACTTATGAAAATTGGAGAACTAGTAACAACCGCTAAGTTCCATATCATTGACACAGAGACCACTTTCAATGCTCTACTGGGTTGACCATGGATTCATGAACACAACATAGTTCCATTGTCTCTACACCAATGCATTAAGTACTACAATGAAGGATAAGAACATTGCATCATACGAGATCTACAACCGTTTTCAGTTCACAAAGTTGGCATTCATGAAAATGCCACCTACTACGTCTCTCCAAGAAAACTATCTTTTTTGGTGAAATTGTGATAAGTAAGAGTGAAGATTCAGAAGAATTACAATGGCGAGGCCATTCAACTTCGCTTCAGCGATCTTCTACCACCCTTTTACAAAAAATTAGTGGGGTTTCCTTTAGTTCACACAGCTGAGGACGAGGCCAGGGACGTGGACGAGGAAGAACCAACTTAATTGTTGAACGAATTAGTCCAACCATCTACATTGGTGATGAAGACAGTTTTGAAGATAATATAATAGATGAAATAATGATGACAAAATAGAAGAAACCTCAGTACGAGATATCCTTAAAAGATACGGAGCAAAGAAAATATGAGATAATGTATGATTGGATAAACCACTATGTGAACACCATGACCCTTACTCTGATTCTTTCTCAAAAGGTTTTGAGTTTAAGGAGTTTAGAGGTCAAGGAAGTTTGTAGTGCTGGTTCAAAGCTGATGAAGTTTTATCGTGCTTCTACTTCTATTGATTTTGAAAATCATGTAAATTTGGATGAGAATACTAATGAGTTAATGGAATTACCTTTTGGTTACATTTTGCCTTATGTACAAAATTTAATTCAACAAGAACATTTACCAAAATAAATGCCTAAAGATAAACTGTAACTTTTTGAAAAATTATGGGATGTCAAAAGTTGAACTCCCAACTCAAAAGAGGGTCTCAGATTTGGTACAGTCAGATCAGCCGATGATTCAGAATTTTGTATTTGTTACAAGTAAATCAAAAGAGGAATGCCTCGATATAGAGGATGACTCTACTGATCAGCTAATAGAATGCGCTTCGCTGGAAGTTGAGGAAGAAATTAAATCAACTGTTGATGAACTGAAGGAAATTAACCTCAAAAAAGAAGAGCAACCCTAACTTACATTTATAAGTTCTCTACTCAACGAAGAAGAATCTTTGGAACTAATCAAACTGTTAACAGAGTTTAAAGATTGCTTTGCATGAAGTTATGATGAAATGCCAGGACTGTCAACAGAGGTTGCAGTTCATAAACTTGAGCAGGACAAAGATATAACCCCAGTGAAACATGCTCCTAGAAGAATGCACCTGGAAATAGAGCAGCAATTCATCGTCGAGGTGAAGATATTAATAGATGCTAAATTTGTAAAAGAAGAACAATACTCCACGTAGTTAGCTAAGATTGTGCAAGTTAAAAAGAAGAATAGACAAATCTGTGTATGTGTCTCCTAAGTGATTTGAATAAAGCATGCCCAAAGAAAGAATTTTCATTACCGATACGAGAAATGATGGTGGATATCGCTTCTACACATGAAATCTTCTCCTTCATGGACGGATCGTCGCGATACAACCAAATCAAGATGGCTCCAAAAAATGCAACACTTATAGCCTTCAGAACACCTATCGGGATTTTTTGGTACATTGTGATACTGTTTGTGTTGAAGAATGCTGGAGAGACATACCAACGAGTTATGACGAATATTTTTTATGATCGCATACAACCAAGTGGAATACAATGTGGATGATTTGGTCATCAAAGAGTAAACGAAAGATAGACCATATGTACGATTTGAGGATTGTGTTTGAACAGTTACGACGATATGATTTTAAAATGAATCCCTTAAAGTGTGCCTTCGGTGTTACCTCCGTGAAATTTTTAGGGTTCGTTGTCCATCATCGAGGAATTGCGATCGACCTAGATAAGATTAAAGCTATCTTAGAAATGCCTTCTCCTAAAACTTTGAAACAACTACGTTCCTTCCTAAGGAAGTTGATGTATCTGAGGTGCTTTATTTCTAATCTCTCAGGTAGGTGTCAGCCCTTCTCAGCATTAATTAAAAAGGACATCGAATTCATTTAGGAAGAGAAATGCCAACGGGCCTTTGAGAATGTTAAACAATATTTAATGACACCTCCTGTTTTGGCAGCCCCTATCCCGGGAAAACCATTGATACTTTATACTGTGGCCTTATACAACTCGCTCGGAGCCCTCTTAGCCCAAGTCAATGACGAGGGTAAAGAAAATGCATTGTACTACTTGCGTCACCGCTTATTATCGATGGAGATAAGGTAG
Source organism: Phalaenopsis equestris (assembly GCF_001263595.1). Lineage (NCBI taxonomy): Eukaryota > Viridiplantae > Streptophyta > Magnoliopsida > Asparagales > Orchidaceae > Phalaenopsis > Phalaenopsis equestris. The sequence continues at coordinate 8,135 of NW_018251823.1, read as the reverse complement.
CCACCTATTGAGAAGCATTGTCTAGCTTTGATTTTCACTGCCAAAAAGTTACATGCTTTCTCATAAGATTACCCTAATCTCAAAAGTTAATCCGTTGCAATATTTGATGACCCGACCAACACTCTCCTGACTTCTAGTAATATGGTCAATGATTTTATTGTAATTTGATATAACTTTTGTTCCCCTCTGTGTTATCAATGGACGAATTTTAGCAGACTTTCTCGCTGCACACCCACTGCCAGCTGGGTCCTCATTAATGACAAACTACAAGATGAACAAATACAATAAATGGAATTCTCTGCCCCTATCCCGGGAAAACCATTGATACTTTATACTGTGGTCGAATTCATTTAGGAAGAGAAATGCCAACGGGCCTTTGAGAATGTTAAACAATATTTAATGACACCTCCTGTTTTGGCAGCCCCTATCTCGGGAAAACCATTGATACTTTATACCATGACCTTATACAACTCGCTCGGAGCCCTCTTAGCCCAAGTCAATGACGAGGGTAAAGAAAATGCATTGTACTACTTGTGTTGCCGCTTATTATCGATTCAGATAAGGTAGTCACCTATTGAGAAGCATTGTCTAGCTTTGATTTTCACTGCCGAAAAGGTTAGACAATACATGCTTTCACATAATATTACCCTAATCTCGAAAGTTAATCTGTTGCAATATTTGATGACCCGACCAACACTCTCCTGACTTCTAGCAAGATGGTCAATGATTTTATTGTAATTTGATATAACTTTTGTTCCCCTCTGTGCTATCAAGGGACAAATTTTAGCAGACTTTCTCGCTGCACACCCACTGCCAGCTGGGTCCCCATTAATGACAAACTACAAGATGAACAAATACTATAAATTGAATTCTCCAGTGTGCAACACTGGGAGATGTACTTTGATGGAGCTTCGTCAGCCAGAAGAGACAAAGGAGCAGGCACAGTTATTCCAGGCAAAGCAGGGATTGGTATAATCTTTATAACGCCAGATAAGGATATGCTGAGGTTCTCATACCACCTGACAAAGCCATGTACCAATAATGAAGCAAAATATGAAGCGCTAATTACTGGGTTGGAGTTGAGTTAGTAGAATACCGTCGGTACCCAATGAAGCTACTGGGGCAGATTCCCAGTGTAACTTTCTACTGGATTCCTTGGAGAGATAATGCCCGTGCTGACGCTCTAGCAAAACTTGCTAAGGAGCTGGCATATCCCCCGAAGGATTCCATCAATATCACAGTACAAGGAAGACATGTTTTGTCTCGACTCGACCTCGATAATCTACACAAGCTCGGGATAGAAGAAGAAATGATGATTGTGATTGCTGATATCAGTCAAGAAAACTAGAAAGCTGACAAAGGACAAGTCTAAGGCACATCACATTACAAAAAAGGCTCTTTCTTACGCTCTAGTGGGTGACGTCCTCTACAGAAGATCATTTCATCAAATTTGGCTATGATGTTTGAGCAGAGCCGAAGCACAGAATATTGTTAAAGAAGTACATGCTGGATGTGTGGCGCTCACCAGTCAGGGGCAAAGATAAAAATGAAGATCAAGAGGCTCGGATATTATTGGTCGGCAATGATGTTCATGGATGCAGTTAGAAGATGTCACCAATGTCAAGTGCATGGGGTGGTCTTGCACCAACCTTTAAATGTGCTCCACCCAACCGTCACTTCGTGGCCATTCGAGTGTTGGGGCACAGACATAATGGGTACAATAGACCCTCCGTCTTCCAGAGGACACAGATTCATACCTGCTGCTACAGATTACTCCTCCAAATGGGCAGAGGAAGTGTCATTATGAGAGGTTACGACACAGCACGTCCTTCAATTCTTCAAAATCCATGTTTTCTACCACTTTAGAGTACCATGAAGAATAATTTTCGATAATGGGACAGCCTTCAAAAGCACAAAAATCAATAATTTTGTCAAATGACTTGGGATAGACTGGAGATATTCTACAATTTACTATCCTAGAGAAAATGGCTTAGCCGAAACCTTCAACAAGAAATCGGTACAGATTTTGAAGAAGTCACTAGATGAAAAAAAAAAGATTGACACAATAAATTATTAAGAGCCTTGTGGGCTTATCGGACAACGTTCAGGACTCCCACTTAGTACACACTCTAGATGCTCTTGTATGGGTCTGAGTAGACACCATCTCTCAGAGTTAGCATCGCCAACCAAATCACAATAGAAGAAAGTGCAAAACTCAGACTTGAAGAATTATAAAGTCTTGAGGGAAAACGACTAGAAACACAACAACATTTGGAACTTTATCAAGCAAAGATGGTACGACAATGGTACAAGCTCATTACAAATTGGCCTGCCCAAGGACGTTCAATATTGTGGGTTACCTTGTCCTCGTGCTCAAAAGACCCATTCTTGCATGACGCAAGATAGGTGGAAATTTTGAACCAACTTGAGAGGGACCATTTGTCGTAAAAAAGGTCTACATAGCAGGAGCCTACCAGCTAGTAGATTTCTGTGGTGAGAGACCCATGCTACCAATCAATGGACGATACCTGAAGACATACTACGCAAACTAACATTGATTGTTCTAGGTTTGACCAAACGTTTGTTACCGGGTCCAAAAATTTTGCAATAAAATTAACCTCAATTTAATGAAAATTTTTGAAATTATACACTTCAATTTTCTCTTTTCTATCTTTAAATTTGATATTCTACTAAATTAAATGAGATACATACACAAATAAATAATTTTCTCACCAACATAAGCTAAAATTTTCTTTAACAAACACTTTCTTTTGTTCTTATTCACGCTAAGTTGCAGCTCACTGATATTTTTCCTGTCGTCTGTAGAGAAAAATGCCATGCCAGAGGCTAATCTTTGCTCTTTCTTTGCTCTTAAAGAGACCTAAACCCTCACACTCAATGAGGAAAGCGCGCCGCAGAGCGGTACCATAGACTTTAACATTAAATTTAGTAACTTGACATGGACTATGAGGGTCCTCTGATGGATGTGGTTAGCCGTCAGGAAAAAGAAGGGCTACCACCAGAGACAGTTCCTCACTGAAGTGGAAAAATGTGATAGTACAACAAGACCCGAGGGAGGAGACTAGTCATCTACCGTTTATGATAGCTATGCTGACTGGAGGCCTAGTCACTGCCAATGATGAAAGACTTCTAGATGCACCGCTATGGAGAACTCATAGTAGAAACACCAACCACTGAAAGCATAGGGCTTTCTTACGCAAAGAGAGAAAACGCAAGAAGGAGGTAAACTAGAAAGAGATAGAAAACTTACTCACCCCTATTCCTGAGGAGAATATATACAATCCAGACATGAGAGAGACCTCTTCCACCTTGCATGCTACAGACGATGAGTCTGGATTCCTTACAGAGCCGGAGATACAACCAGTTTTAGATGTTCTTTATACGGGTTGCCCGACATGCAACGCCGAGATACTTACATGTACATCAGCTACAGGGTCATTTGTGTGATTCCCAGATTGCAACGTCCTCTACCTGTAGAGCTATAGTACTTTAGAGGAGTACGCATCCACTGACAATGGATTTCAAACCATTGATTACCCAATGGAGGAACCATATGTCCCTTTGGTTACATGGTACAGAGCCATATATCCCATTGGATACAGAGTCATACATTCCGCTGGAGACATAAGCAACACAGTTTAGACTCCCATTGATGTTGAAATGAGGGAACACCCCGATAGCCGCCAATTATCAGCACGGAGAAATACTAAAAAACGAGTAATATAAGATAAAATAATTTTGAATTCTATGAAGAGGTTCAAGGAAGGTTCATTAATATACTAGAAGGCTCCGATCATATACCAGGGTCTTCTCCGAGGGCGACAAAAGAAGTATTCTTGACTGCATCTTTGATCTAAGAGACACCAGAAGGCCTCCTGATGGAAAGAACCTAGTTCGAGCTATGAAAGTGGATGCGTGGAAAGGGCAGGATCACCATGAAATGTGACTACAGTTACAACTTCACTAAAGACAGACAAGGAAATCCTCTTCGGATTCTGAGACACGAACAAGTGGATCCACTACCCCCCATGATAAAATGGATGATTAAGAGAATGGTCTGATGGAGAATACTGCCAGTTGAGTGTATTCCCAATAACTGTATCATTAACATATATGATGAAGGCGACTGCATACCCCCACACATTGACCATCATGACTTTGTGAGACCTTTTTGCACGGTCTCTTTCATGAGCAAGAGCAATATTCTGTTTGGAAAAGAGATAAATGTTGTCAGCCCAGGTGAATTCAAAGGATCCGTGGAGATTCCGCTACCTGTAGGTTCAGTGCTTCTTCTAAAAGGAAACGGAGCAAACATAGCTAAACATTGGATTCTAGTGGTGCTACACCGTAGGGTGTTTGTAACCTTCCGAAGGATGGATGAGAGCAAAATGCCATATGGATTACGGCCGGACCCAGAGTTGGAAGTGCTACTGCCGTACGAGCTATGAGAGGGTCGCTCCTCTAGGAACATGCAAAAAGGGAACTCTTATCCTGGAGCATGGCTTAGTAGGTCAGCTCGATCAAGAGCTTGCCCACCAAAAACAAACACTCAAATGATTCCTCTTAACTACATTTTTTCACAACAGATATGATATATATTAGACATGCTCAACTTATGATATGTACTCAACCTGGGATATTTTCAGATGTACTTTGATGGAGTCAGCATAATTGTACTTTTTTAGGCTTTTGCCTGCACTTAATCTGTAACACTTATTGGAGCAGATTAATGAAATCTCTTTTAAAATTTTGTCTATTTGTCAATTGCCCTTTTTGTGCAATGCATAAAAGTCACAAAATCATATGTTGGTTCAGGACTACAATGAACAAAGAACAAAATAATAAAAACTTGATAATAATAAAATTAAAAAAAATACTCTTTCGAAAAAAAAATCAATCAACAAAAATTTTTAAAATTTGAAAACCTATTTTGATAATTAAATGTGATAAGAACAATAAGAAAAGAAAATAAATCTGTTGAGTTAATTCATTTAATTTTGAGGTCTCTTATTGTTTGCTCGTGCAGCATGACTATCGCAAAATTTCACATTCTACACAAAATCCCACAAAATTCCACATATCTTTCTCACTGATGTCAACCTTTTTACATGACACACATTTACAAATTCAACACCATAAACTTTCTGCACTACATTCCTACACTCGAGGCCAAAACCAAAACACTATTTTCCTTTTCACAACCTTTTCAGATTGGTTACCTTTTGAGATTGGCGTAAGGCCCCCTCCATGGCTTACAATTCTCTACCTACATCTTTGAGATAGAAGTAAGACTCCCCTTTATAGAACATCGCATCCTATTCTCCACCTTTCAAGATTGGTGTAAGGCCCCTCTATGGCATCCAATTCTCTACCTGCATCATTGAGATTGGTGTAAAGCCCCCTCCATGGCTTCTGATTCTCTACCTACATCTTCAAACATCTTCGAGATTGGCGTAAGGCCTCCTTTACGGCTTCCAACTCTCTACCTACATCTTTGAGATTGGTGTAAGTCCCCCTCCACGGCATTCAATTCTCTACCTACATCTTTGAGATTGTAGTAAATCCCCCTCCACGGCTTGCAATTATCTACCTACATCTTTGATGTTGGTGTAAGGCCCCCTCCACGGCTTCTAATTATCTGCCTACATCTTTGAGATTGGTGTAAGGCCCCCTCCACAGCATCCAATTCTCTACCTACATCTTTGAGAATGGTTTAAGGTCCCCTCCACGGCTTCCAACTCTCTACCCACATCTTCGAGATTGGTGTAAGGCCCCCTCCAAAACATCCAGTTTTCTACCTACATCTTCTAGATTGGTGTAAGGCCCCCTGTTTGGCTTCCAACACTCTACCTGTATCTTTGAGATTTGTGTCAGGCCCCCTCCACGTCATCCAATTCTCTACGTACATCTTTGAGATTGGTGTAAGGCCCCCTCCACGACATCCAATTCTCTACCTACATTTTCAAGAATGGTGTAAGGCCCCCTCCATGTCTTCCAATTCTCTACCTACATCTTCGAGATTGGTGTAAGGCCCCCTCCACGACATCCAATTCTCTGCCTACATCTTCGAGATTTATGTAAGGCCCCTTGCACGACATCCAATTCTCTACGTACATCTTTGAGATTGGTGTAAGGCCCCCTCCACGACATCCAATTCTCTGCCTACATCTTCGAGATTTATGTAAGGCCCCTTGCACGACATCCAATTCTCTACGTACATCTTTGAGATTGGTGTAAGGCCCCCTCCACGACAACCGATTCTCTACCTACACCTTTTGAGATTGGTGTAAGTCCCTCACCACGACATCCAGTTCTCTACCTACATCTTCGATATTGGTGTAAGGCCCCCGCCACGACATCCAATTCTCTACTCACACCTTCCGAGATAGGAATAAGACCCCCACCACAGCATCCTACTCTTAATCTTTGAGATCATCATTTAAATACTGATTCCCATCCTCTATAAAAACCTAAAATGTGATAACTCAAAACACACTCTCTAATCCCCAGCGAGAGTTCCTAATCCTTGATGTTGATCTGATATTTACTTGCTAATTCCCCAGTAGAAACTATTACTACACACAATTCTACAATTCTAAACCTCCTTCTAGGTTTTTTGATCTAGGAGTATGTATTGGTTTTGTTGATCACGTCGGTCAACATCAATACGCGCGGTGTGCTTGCCCAGCACATTACACCTATTTGGGGTCCATTTGTTGACCTCACTTTTGGTTGAGCTTTACTTTTTTTTCCTCTTTAGTAGTCTAGGGTCTAGCCATAGGACTTTCCTGTTGATTATTTTTAGAGAACTAGAAAAGGAACCCTCATCATTATAAATTCTATACTCCCCTTTGCTCAACTTGAAGTTCCACATGTTGGTCTTAACCTCTAGCACTTAGTAGGTGGGGTCACTATCAGGAAGCTCAAGGAGAGTCCCCCCTAGGACTACATGCCTTAGGGTTGACCCTGAGTGTTGCTCTGGAGCTAGTTCACTCACTTACACTCACTCTCACCCACAATCGCTCACAACCCTAAACCTAAAATTTCTTGACTTTGATCCCTTGATCTTTTGGGAGACTCGTGTAGATGGTCCACTTTGATCCCTTGATCCTTTGGGAGACTAATGTAGATGGTCCCCTAAACCCACTAGCCTTATGCTATGGATTAGCTAAGACCAGTACATGGAGGACACAAATGTGGATTTTATTGGTCCATAACTCATATCGGGTGGTTGTTACCCCAATTCTACCAAAGTGTCGAACTTAGCCTTTTGCCCCCAAATCCACCCAAATTACCTAAATGTCCTTGAAAACCTAAATTTGGTCAAAATCCTCAAATTCACCCAAAATATCCAAATTTGTTCAAAACTCATTTCAAGCGATTTGAAGATACCCATATTACCAAAGACCACAAAAAAATGCCAAATTTACCAAAATACCCCAAAATTGCCAAAAATTATAAAAATACCCTTGGCATCCCAAACTTTCCCAAAACCTCCAAAATCAATTCAAATGTTTCTAAAACCAATTTGGACCCTCCAATTGAACCCAATTTGACTAATTTGACCAATTTCACCAAAACCCCCAAATTGCCTTTAAAGGCCCAACTTTCCCTAATTTACCTCAAATGTCCATCAATTTGGACCAAATTTTCCTCAATTTCAATTCTAAACTCAAATTCACCTTTCATTTGACTAGCCTAAACTAAATCTAAGCTTAATCGGCCCATGCGTTGAGCCCAATTTTGATCTAAGTCAAGCCCCAATTCTGGCCCTATGACTTAATCCCACCAAATTAAACCCCATAGCCTACTCAATTTGCATAATTTATGTTGATAACTCTTCATAGAAATACTACACAACAAACGTGACCTTCTAATTTGCCTTAGTAAAAACTCAATTGCATTCAATTTTAACCCAAGTCCAAAAGTCCCCAAATTTTCCTTAAATTGGCTACGTCCCCAAATTCCACAAAATTGATTGCCCTAACTTAAAAATTGACACGCAATTTATGTTAAAAACTCTTTATGATGTTCCTATAGACCATTTTAAATAATAAATTTGGAATTAGCCCAACCTAAACCCAAGTCTAGCCCAATATGCCCAAATTAACCAA
>NW_018251822.1:0-27147 GCF_001263595.1 Phalaenopsis equestris | reverse complement strand
ACACCTCTACGTCCGATCTCATTGAAAAGTCCTACCCTTTGAAACTCCTTGAAGATAATATTTCCTGATTTTTATCGAGAGTTTTCTTAAATGACTTTTGTCATTTAAGATGTAATTAACTATAAGGACTTACCCTTATAAAAAATTTTTCCGAACCAATATAAACCCTATTTGTTTTTTTCATATTAAATAGGGGAACTTATCAGCTTACAAATAAAAATAATTTTGTAGACCAAATGGATGTCATATATTTCTTAATTTGTTTGATTGAGTCTCGCCCTCAAGTCTTGTGTTTATCTATAGATATAGGATTTGAGGTATAGTGCTCTTTTATTTAAACTATGAAAAATATGGGGTTAGTTTGATTTCATATTTTTCTAAAACTAAATATATATGTAAATTAAAACGTCCTTCCGAAGCGGGCGACGAGATTTTGATTCCAGTTAAAGTTAGGATAGTTGTTCCAAAAAATAAAGCCAACACCTAGTTGTTCCAATTTCCTAATGGGTTTACTTGAGCATTACCCCATTGTCGACTTTTACCACTAGGATTGTTGTTCCAATTATGAGCATTACCCCATTGTCGACTTTTACCACTAGGATTGCTGTTCCAATTAAAGTTAGGATAGTTTTTCTAACCTGGGTTGTAATAATTGGAATATGGGTTATTGGATCTATTGATAGAATTTATAGTTTCCAATAAAGTATGAGAATCATTCATTCATCCTAATGAATTTTCTTCAACCATTTGGGGTGTTCAAAAAAAATTCATTCCAATTTGGTTTATATTCTAAGACAATGCAGCAACTTGACATGCTATCATTGAAATAGAATCGTTATCTTGAATATCAGCTGCTCTCTTAAGATTTACCTATCAAAAGGCCATTGAAAATTATTTGTATCCATTTCTTCAAAGATTGAATAAGCATCATCAAAGGGTTTAGACATTAATGAACCTCCAACAATTGCATCTATAATAGATCTAAGGGATCCTACTAACCCATTAAAAAATATTTAAATGATCAACCACTATGGTAAATAATGATGTGGACACTTTCTAAGGAGTTCCTTAAATCCTTCCCAAACTTCATATTTAGACTCTCCTTCATACTGAGTAAAAGAAGTAATATCATTTCTAAGCTTCACAAATTTTGAAGGTGGAAAACACTTAGTTCAAAATTTTTAGCTAAATCTCCCTAAGTTCGAATAGATTCAGGTGCTAACAAATTTAACCATATATTAATTTTATCCCTTAATGAAAAATTAAAAAGTTTAAGTCTAACAACATTATTTGATATGCCATCATATTTAAATGTAGCACACAATTCTAAAAAACTAGCTAAATGTAAATTGGGATCCTTAGATAATTGATGCAACAAAAATATATACATTTTTAGACTTATATTTTATACTCATTTTTGGTGATATTGCGCTTTAAAGGAAGGTATTTTTTATTTTTTTTTTCAGGTTGATGATTTTAGCACTTGGAGCAAAAAAGAAGCAAAAAGATTGAAATTTAGAGTAAAAATAGTATTTTGGAGAGAAATACTCAGCAATAACAGCACCAACATGGACACTGATGGCGCCATTTGACAGAGAGCATAAATTTAATTCAGGCCACAGGCGCCGACGACGCCATTGTGGGCGCCGACGGCGCTGAATTTAGTGCAGGGAGAAAAAGAGCATAAATTTAATTCAGGCCACAGGCGCCGACGGCGCCATTGTGGGCGCCGACGGCGCCATTGTGGGCGCCGACGACGCTGAATTTAGTTCAGGGAGAAAATTTAGAAGATTCGACGAATTTGGACTCTTTTTGAAGAATTATTTGATACACCTCTTGGAAAACCAAAATTATTTTTGATTTAGAATAGAAATTAATCAAAAAAAGGTGTTCGCTAGAGTGTCATTGAGTTTTCTTTAGTGTTCCATTGTGTGTATTGTGTAGTGTGGTGAGTCTAAGTATGATTTCTCGTAAGAGTTGTTGGAGAGGGAGAGAAGTGAGAGAAGTGAGAGATTTTGAGATTTTTTCTTCCTTACATCTTCAAAGAGAGAATCAAGAGTCTTGTAAAGAGAGAAAGAGTTTAAGAGGAGCGACAAGAGATTTGCTTTGAGAAAGAGTTAAAAATAAGTGGTGTTTGTTAATTATTGTTGTATAAACTTTCTTTTATTTATAAAATTCATATTTTGTCGTATCTTTCTCATGAGGTCTAAGTAGTTTTCTTTGTCTTTCTCCCTACTCTGAGATATGGAGAAATGAAGAGATAATTTGGATGTGCCAATTTTAAAATATAAAATAAACTGTGATGATTTTTTTCACTCCGTTCTTAATTTACTTTTCGATTTGGCCAATTGAAATGTTAATATCTGTTGTGAAACATACTATCCATGAAATAGAGTATGATTTTTGTAACAAAGTGAGAATCAAATTCGATTCCATAAAGGAGTGTTTTGTTCATGGAATTGGTTGCAAATAAATAGGGAAATATATATTACTGGGCGAAGAATTGGAAATTCTAGGCTGAAAGACTAAAATCCCCAATTTAGTCTTAGTATTTAATAACTAAAGCAAGATTTAGCCTTCAGGGGAAGAGAAGTAGAAGCTCTAGAGTGAGAGTCAGTATCCTCCAACCTAACCATGAATTTAGAGACTAAACTTAAAATTATCCAACGTTTCTCTATAACACTTGACTGAGGGTAGAGAATTAAAATTGCTCCTATTTGGTACAAGACAAATTAAAATCATTTATCTCTCTTATTTAACCAAAAACTCATTGTAGTGTGAAATATGCTTTCTCATATTTGATAAATTCATCACTAAAATATAGTTTGGTAGTTATTGCTTAGCTTTGCTTTACAGCTTTGCTTGTAGTTGGTAATTTAGTTCTGTTAGAATCCTAAATATTTGAATTTTAGTGTAGTAGATTTCATTATCATTGTGAATTTCTTGATTTAAATTTCCATTACAAATTTACACCTTCCTTGTGGGATCGATATTTGGGGCTTAATCAGAAAGTCATCTATTACTTGATAATGTATGTATACTTGCTTAGAATCCCAACATAAATTTCTTCAATTTCTTATTCATAAATAAAGAATCAATTTTTTGGCATCGTTTCAAAGCGGATTCAGCTTTATTAATTTTACACATCTATAATTTCGGGATTAAGGTTTTGGTGTCGTTGCCGGGAATTGGTAACAGTAAATTAAATAGATTTGGTAAATTTGGAAATTTAGCGATAAAGTAAATAAAATATAATACAAAAAAAATTTAAAAACAAAAATCATAAAAATATTTTTTTTTAAATTTAAGAGTACTTTTTAGAATTTTTTTGCTCATTATATTTGTTTATTCGTAGTATTGGATCTGGAGGTTCAGTACCTTACGCTTTAGAATTAGAACGTACTATTAGAAAAGTTTGAAAACCAAAAAAAGAAATTAGAAATTTGAATGAAATGACGAATAACTTAGATAATTAAATAAATGAAAATCGATAAAGATCTTTAAAATATTATGCTATTCCTAAAGCAGATGAACTTCACTTGACTATTCAAAATCCTGATGTTGCTGCTAATTCATTTGAGATTAAACCTAAAATTATCTAAATGGTATAAAATAATCAGTTTGGAGGAACTCCTACTGAATATCCTAACTTACATCTTGCTAATTTTCTTGAAATATGTGCTACTTTTAAATATGATGGAGTGTCTAATGATGTTATCAGGCTTAGTCTTTTTCCTTTTTCATTAAGGGACAAAGCTAAAGCTTGGTTAAATTCATTAGCACCTGGATCTATCAGAACTTAGGGAGAACTATCACAAAAATTGTTAGCTAAATAGTTGTCACCCTTGAAACTGCTAAGCTGAGAAATGATATTACATTTTTTTGTCAGTTCGAAGGGGAATCGATATATGAAGCTTGGGAAAGATTTAAAGATCTCGTTAGGAGATGTCCACACCATGTTTTACCAGATTGGTTAATAATTCAAACATTTTACAATGGATTGGTAGGATCACTTAGATCTATTATAGATGCTGCTACATGTGAATCATTAATATCAAAACCTTTTGATGAAGCATATTCTTTAATAGAGGAGATGGCTACTAATACTTTTCAGTGGTTTTTGGAACGGGTAAATTTAAAGAGAGTAGCTAGTATTCATGCTTCTGATGCAATGTCTATTTTGGCATCTCAAATTGCCGCTATATCAAAGAGGATTGATCAAATTGGAGTGAGCCATTCTCAAATACAACCAATATTAGAGGAAAATTCACTAGGACAGATAATTTATACCCAATCATCTTATGAAACTACGAATGTTATAAATAATAGAAATAGTAATCTCTATTCAAATTATTATAATCCTACATGGAAAAATCACTCTAATCTTAGTTGGAATAATTATAATAGTTTGGTGAACCTCTCATGAAATTCAAATAACCAAGGGAATCCTAACTATAGTGCTTATTATCCTCCTGGATTTAACAATAACTCACAAGTTAAGAAGAAGAAGTTCACTATGGAAGAAGTGATGTCGAACATGGGAAATCAAATACAAAATTAAGGAGTTGCAATTAGGAATATTGAAAATCAATTAGGACATATTGCTACTGCACTTAGTAACAGACCTTCAGGAATTCTTCTTAGCACTATTGAATTTAATTCATAAGATTAGAATAAGGAGCAAATTAAAGCTATTTAATTACGAAGTGAAAAAGAAGTGGAGACAAGAATTCAAAGGGAAATTGAAGTTGAAAAGGAGAAGGTGGAAATTGAAAAGCGACAATGATGAAAATAAACCAATATGAAAATAAACCAATAAACTGCCACCTCTGTTTCCTCAACGATTGAAGCACAAGAATAAAGATAAATAACTTACAAAATTTTTGGAAATCCTTAAAAAGTTAACTTAAAAAGTTAACGATAAATATTCCTTTCATTGAGGCTTTGGAACAAATGTCAAGTTAAGTGAAATTTATGAAGGATATACTAAACAAGAAGAGGAAGTTTGCAGATCACAAGACCGTTGCACTCAGTGAAGAGTGTAGTGTAATTATTTAGAAAAAACTTCCTGAAAAGTTAAAAGAACCTGGAAGTTTTACTATACCTTATGTTATTTGTGAGAAATTTTTTGGGAAAGCCTTATGTGATCTAGGAGCTAGTATTAATCTTATGCCTATGTCAAATTTTAAAAGGTTAAATTTAGGAGAGATTTACCCTACTACTGTAACTCTTCAAATAGCTGATCGATCAATAACTTATTCAAAAGAGGTTATAGAAGATGTATTAGTGAAAGTGGATAAATTTATTTTCCTGTGATTTTATTGTATTAGATATGGAGGAAGAAAAAGAGATTCCTATTATTTTGGGGAGACCATTTTTTGCAATAGAGAGAGCTGTGATAGATGTGCAAAAAGGAGAATTAATAATGAGAGTCAAAGATCAAGAAGTAACATTTAATATAGTAAAATCTATGAAATATCCAGCGATAGAAAAAGAAAATGAATGTTTTAGAATAGAAGTTACAGATTATCTAAGTGAAGTTACTGATTATCTAAGTAATGAGCGATTTAAGGAAATGTTTGAAGAAAAAAGAAATGTTTGAATAAAAAATAAGGCAAGAAGAGAATTATGAGAATGAGAATGAAATAAAAAAATGAGAATTTAGATTATGTTCAGTACAAATTTGAAATTTTGGATCTTTCGGAAAATGACAATAAAAATCTTATTCCTTTAAGTATTAAATCACCTAAACTTGAACTGAAAGTATGACTTACCCATTTAAAATATGTTTTTTTAAGAGATTCATCTACATTGTCTGTTATTATATCTTTCGATTTAACTGGATTTCAAGAGCAAAAAATTGGTAGAAATGTTGGAAAGATATAAGAAGGCCTTTGGATGAACTTTAGCATATATTAAAGAAATCAGTCCTTCAAATTCTATGCACAGAATTCTATTGGATGAACAATATGAATCTAAAGCTGATCCTCAGAGGAGATTAAACCCGATAATGAAAGAAATTGCTAAAAAGGAAATCTTAAAATGGTTAAATGTTGGACTTATATAACCTATTTCAGACAGTGCTTGGGTAAGTCCGAACCACTGTGTTCCAAAGAAAGGAGGAGTGACAGTTGAAATAAATGAAAAAAAATGAATTAATTTTAATAAGCCAAGTTACTGGCTGGGGATAGGCCAAGTTCCGGGCTGGGGAATTTGTATAGACTATAGAAAATTAAATGTAGCCACCATGAAAGATCATTTTCCTTTATCATTTCCAAACCAAATGTTGGATAGATTGGTTGAGCAAAAATATTACTGCTTTCTAGATGGATATACCAGGTGGATATACCAGTTTCTAGATGGATATACCAGGTATCATCAAATTTTGATTGCTCATGAGGATCAAGAAAAAAACAATGTTTACAAGCCCTTATGAAACATTTTCTTTCCATAGAATGTCATTTGGACTATGTAACGCACCTGCAACATTTCAAAGATGCATGTTGTCAAATTTTTTTATTTTAATTGAACGTGGAATGGAAGTATTTATGGATGATTTTTCTGTATTTGGAACTTCATTTGAGTTATGCTTAAATAATTTAGAAAAAGTTCTAAAACTATGTAAAAAAATCAACTTAGTTCTAAATTGGGAAAAATGTCAATTTATGGTTGCAGGAGGAATTGTACTTGGGAATAAAATTTCAGAAAATGGCATGGAAGTGGATCCAGCAAAAATTCAAGTTATTGCAAAATTACTGCCTCCTACTACGGTTAGAGGGGTAAGAAGTTTTCTAGGACATGCTGGTTTCTACAGGTGTTATATAAGAAATTTTTCAAAAATTACTAAGCTATTATGTCAACTTTTAGAAAAGGAATACTATATTTAATTTTAATGAGGAATGCATAAAAGCATTTGAATTAGTGAAGGAAATTAATCACTGCTTCTATAATAGTCCACCTGATTGAGAGAAACCATTTGAAATAATGTGTGATGCTAGTGATCAGGCTATTAGAGTTGTTTTAGGGCAAAGGTATCACAAAGTTCTTAAAGTAATATATTATGCTAGTAAAACTCTAAATAATTCTCAAATTAAATACTCCAATACTGAAAGAGAGTTATTAACTATTATCTATGTCTCTTATAAGTTTAGACTTTACTTAATTGGAGCTAAATGTATATTGCATACAGACCATTCTGCTATCAAATATTTGATGCAAAAGAATGATGCTAAACTGAGATAAGTTAGAAGGATACTTTTGCTGCAAGAGTTCGATTTTGTGGTATTAGATAGAAAGGGAACGGATAATCAAATAGCTGATCATTTGTCTAGACTATAACAAGAAATATTAACTGATTTTGCAAATGAAATTTTAGAAACTTAAACTTTCACTGATGAACAATTGTATAGTATTGATATTATTGATATAAAGAATATATTGTGTATTGTGGTATGTTGATATAGTAAATTATATTGTGAATGATATTCTACCACCATATGTAAAGAATCAACAATTAAAGAATTTTATTCATGATACAAGATTTAATTTTGGGATGACCCATATTTATATAAATAGTGTAACGATTTGATCATTAGAAGATGTGTCCATTAGAAGATGTGTGTCTTACGAAGAAACTGAACAAATAATTGAATAATGTCATGATTCTGAATTTGGAGGATAATTTGAGACTAGTAGAACTGCACATAAAATTTTGCAAGCTGGATTTTATTGGTCTACTCTTTTCAGAGATATTAATGAATATATTAAAATATGTGATTGATGTCAATGATTAGGAATTATTTCTAAAAGAAATGAAAAACCTCTGAATTACACATTGGAAGTTGAAATTTTTTGTGTGGGGATTAGATTTTATGGGACCGTTTACGCCTTCATTTGAAAATATATTTATATTGTTTGCTATTGATTATATGTCCAAATGGATTGAAGCTATTGTTGTACCTAAATGTGATACTCGAAGTGTTTTAAAATTTTTAAATAAAAACATTTTTATAAGATATAGAATATCCAGAGTAATTATTACTGATGGAGTATCTCATTTTAGGAATAAGAGGATCGAGAAATATTATGCATAGATTCTCTACTACTTATCATCTCTAAATTAGCAGTTTATCAGAGATATCAAATCGTGAAATAAAGTGAATTTTAGAAAAAGTTTTAAATCCTGATAAATTGGATTAGTCTGCTAGATTAAATATTGCATTATGGGCATACAGAATTGCCTATAAAACTTCTATTGAAATTCCCCCATGTAGACTTATTTTTAGTAAAACATGTCAGTTACCAGTAGAGTTGGAGCATAAAAAATTTTGGGCTATTGAAGAATTCAATTTTAATCTAAAGGATGCTGGTGAGAAAAGATTATTGCAACTCAATGAACTTGAAGAGATTATAAATGAAGCATAGGATAAT
The DNA here is from genome assembly GCF_001263595.1 of Phalaenopsis equestris. Classification (NCBI taxonomy): domain Eukaryota; kingdom Viridiplantae; phylum Streptophyta; class Magnoliopsida; order Asparagales; family Orchidaceae; genus Phalaenopsis; species Phalaenopsis equestris. Next base: position 18,717 of record NW_018251822.1, on the reverse strand, counting down.
GCAAAAATCTATAAAGAGAAAATGAAAATATGGCATGATCAAAGGATTATAAGAAAGAAATTTGAACCTAGACAAGAAGTTTTATTATATAATACTAGATTGAGATTATTTCTAGAAAAACTGAAATCTAGATGGTTATGATCATTCAATGTGATCAAAGTCTATTATTATGGAACTGTTGTTATCGAAGATCCTAAAACTTGAAAGATATTTAAAGTTAATGGGCATCGATTGAAACATTATTATGAAGGGCACATGCCACAATTTAAAGAAATCTTGATGTTAAGTTATCTTGAATAAACATTGGTGCGTCAGGCTGACGACGTTAAACCAAGCACTTTGTGAGAGGCAATCCATATCCTGACGACGTTAAACCAAGTACTTTGTGAGAGGCAATCCATATATATATCTTAGTATTTTTTTTTATAATTGTTATAATGTATTAGGAGATAATAATACCTTAGAAACCTACACAATCTTTTATATCATAAATCAAGACAAATATTGTTATTGGACGAAAATTTGGGAATGAATTGAACCAAAGATGAAAAGAACACAATTTTGGCTTTGGCGCTGACGGTGCCAACATGGGTGCCGATGGCACCATTTTACAGAGCCATGATGCTGACCATGCCAATGGGGCACCGATAGCGCCCAATATGGTTTCGGCAGTTCAGGGAGTTTTTGGTGGACTTTGGTTGGATTTTGCTTCAAAATAACTTCCTAAATGTCTTTTTAAAGGCATGAAAACCATTCTAGACGACCTGATACTTCCAAATTTTGAAATCCATGGTTTCCAATTCTAGAAACACTTCAAGATATAGGATTTTCAATTGAAGAAAGCTCATTAGTTTTGACGCACAGAAATTATATGACAAAGTCATCACGAAGAAGAAATTTCTCAAGGAGAGAGGCTTTGTCAATCATGGATTGAGTAATCCAAGCTCGCAAATTAAGAAAATCAGTACAGAGACGTTGGGAAGTTCTATGCCGCACTACCACTGTAGTAGTTGTTCCAGTGGTAAAAGAAATCTATACAAATCTTTATTGAATTTACCAAGGAGTCGTCTTCGTTCGAGGTAAGGGTGTACCATTTACTCTGCCACAAATTAACCATATGTTTATGATAGAAAGCATGCTAATATGTCACTATGAGAACTTTATTCCAACGAAGGATTTCATGTCTGATGTATACCAATTTTTACGAATGAAAGTGATAATTAAAAAATCAGAGATGGGGGTATGTTAGTTTTTTCCGCTTCACGGTTAAATCTGATATCTAAACAATGACATTTCTTCATCTCTGCGAAACTACTCCCTATAATGAGAATTAGTAAAGTTACAAAGGAAAGTGCAATTTTAAACTATTGCATTCAAATGGGAAAGCTCATTGATGTGGGATCAATTATTGTTAAATCTATTTTGGGTATTCAAATGAGTGGGCCTATATATGGATTGGACATCCTTCGGCGATCTTCTTACTTTGCAGTCAATCTCAAGTACCATATGAAAGTTGTAAGAAAAGAAAGTTGTAAGAAAGTGTTATTACCCTGGGAGCCCATGGATCCTATTGATGCAAACTATATTGAGAATGGAAATGAAGCATTGGACATTATCTTGGATCACTCATCAAATGCTTCAACACCCTTAATGCTCTGTATAGTTGGAAGTTCACAAGTTTTGGAGAAGAAAATAAAGAAGATAGAAAGAGAACTTCAGAATATCATAAATGCGATAGGAAATCTTACTTACCTTTTTATCACTTAGATTGGAGGATGAAGGAACACTTTGATCATGCGAGATAGATTAAAGCAGGTTTGGTGCTGTTCAAGAAGAATGAAGAATGAATGGATCAATGAAAATTCGACTGATCAATTCTCGTACCGACCATTCTACAATTTTTACGTGCATTACCAGTATATGAGAGATATTAGAGGAGGAGACTATGCTGAAGATGAAGAAGAGTAATTGAAGAAGTTAGACTTTCTACTATTTAAAATTAATTATGTTTTTAATGTAATTGTATTGGATTTGCTTTGCTTTGAAACTCCTATCACTTTAATTGTATGAATAGTTTAGTTTTTAACGTTCTAGTGTTGTGGCTTGATTTTGACATTGAATTATAGTGTGATTTGCTTTATGTATCTATGAGTGTGATTAAAAATCTGTGTTTGTAAAAATCTGGAATTTCATATATAAAAGTTGGTTTTGTGTTGTTTGTAAAAACACTTGTTTGTGGACTATTTAAGGATGAATATTCTTGTTTAAAAAGACTAATAAGATGTTGGAGTGAATTGGAAATAACATATGTGTGAAAATAATGGAAATTGAATATTTTTAGCAGTGGCGCTGACGGCGCCCGAGACCCGAAAGACCCCATATACTTTAAAATTTTGCAAATTACGCCGTGAAAATGCCATTTTTACCCCTTTGGTCACCTTCAACCTTTGGTTTACACCCCTAAGGCTTGCAAACACTTGGATTTAAAGGGATTAGAAGATAAAAGAAGTTTACATTTCATCTTCTCTCGGTAAGAGCTACACTTTGAACTAAAATTTTTTTATTTCCACCAAGGATTTCTCCTACATTGCCGAGATCCAAAATTTTAATTTTTTTTAAGGAGATTTTGAGAGAATACTTTGGTGAAGAACTCTTACTTAGTGGATTTAAGTTTAAAATGTTCCACATTGTGATTTTTGAAATCTTGTGAATTTAGTTGGATTTTATCATTTTTTTCTTTCAAAGATTGTAATTGCACCAAGGATGAGCAAAAAAAAGAGGAAATTGTAATATGATTACCAAAGATTCATCAACTTCAAATCTAGTGTTCATTTCAATAGTCTACTGAATACAAGAAAATAATTATGGATCAAGTGTTCAAAAATCCGGGTGGTGAAGTAGAGAGATTAATTGTTGCTCGGTAGTGGGAGAAATTCTGTTACTTTACTGCCGAGGCTATTATTGGCATAGTCATAGTGTTTTATGCCAATTTTAAAGAGACTTCTGATGACCATGTCTATGTTCGTGGTAAAATGGTTGAGTTCACCCCGAGGAGGATTAATGAAATTTAACAGTTCCCAGGAGCATTTCACTATGATTTAAATGCATTCTCTGCTAGGCACGAGGCACTGGATGAAGTTGTTTCATTTCTTACTGATGGAAGAGGATCTTGGAAGGTGAAGAATAACGTTAGGGTAAACTTTCCTGCTTCTATATTAAATGTAGTATCCAAGGCCTGACATTACTTTATATCTGCCATAATGATACCTATGAACCACCATAGCGAAAGCGAAGTTACTAAGGATAGAGTCATCCTGAACTTATGTATCCAATAGATGGGCAGTCTAGATGTTGACTCAATAATCTATAAGAACATTCGTTCTATTGCTCTGGGTGAGACGGCTGGTGGATTAGGACACCCTGCCCTAATTTTCACACTATGTGAGCAATCAGGAATTGATTTTGGAATTGATGAGGAAAGGATTGAGCCTCTTAAACCTATTGGGCTAGAAAGTATTAAAACCTATGAATCTCATGTTGAATGGAAAACAGGAAATAGGAGTAGGGATATCCCTTCTAATTCTGGTACCCCTAATCTCCAGGGACTTATGGAGCAGATGATGATCCAGCAAGGAGATATCTTAAGGGTGGAAAGCAGGATAGAAAATTTGGAGGCCAGGAATGCACATAATGATGATTTAACAAAAAATTTTTTGAATATGATGTTGTATATGATGATGCTATGGTTAGATACATGAGGGGTGACCATTAAGTACACTTTCCTAGTCACTTTATCTTTACCCCTTACCAACAGCAAAACTTTGATGTAGAAGAAGAAGAAGAAGAAGAAGAAGAAGAAGAAGAAGGGGATGAGAGAAGATGTCTGCTTAGTCATAGTTCTGATCTTTTATTTAGTTTATAGTTTGTTGCACTTTGTTGTTGTTATTGTTTAGTTTTTAAAGTGTGATACTTAGATTTGTATTGAATGTTATGTTGTGAACTATAGTCTGTAGAGCTTTTTTTTAATTGAAATTTATTTTAGTACTGTTTTTTTAAGCATTCCACATAGAATTGGATAAATATCCATTCTAAATGAACCATGGATTAATATATTGTGAAGATATGGTGTATCTTAGTTCCAAGTCAACACCCCGGGTCAACCCTAAAGCCAAGTAATCCTGTAGGGATTCTTCTTAAATTCTCTTATAATGATCTTACCTACTAAATGCTAGAGGTTAAGATCAATATGTGGAATTTCAAGTTGAGTAAAGAGAAGAGTTTTGAGTTTCTAATGGTGAGGGTATCTTTTCTAGTTTTCTAAGACTAGTCAGTAGGAAAGTCCTATGGCTAGACCTAGGCTACTAAAGAAGTTTCTAGACCTCAACCAAAAGTGAGGTCAACAATATATTATGTGTTATTTAATGTTTTAAGTCTTGTAGTTTTTCAAATTAGTACCTGCAATATTTCAAAGTTAAGTTTCAAAAATAGAACCTTCAACAGGAAAGTATTTTCTTTATGTATTAACTGTTTCCTTTCACCCTGTATTTTCAATTTTTCATGCTTAATCTTTTAAAAAATTTAAGTTTGGGAAGGAAGAAAAATTCCTTTTTAAGGAAAGATACTTAATTTTATTTGTCCTCATTAGCTATATTTTAATTTTTTTTAACATGACCTTTGGTAGTAGAGCCTAACTTTAGATAACTATAGTTGTGTTTCTAAATATACAATGAGCTGAAGTAAAAATTCTTAATGATAAAGGTTAATTCTAGAGATTAAGAAATTTGGTATGAAAGAATAAGATTATGGTATTTCCATTTTAAGTAAAGAAATTTGTATTTTTGAAGTATTGAGAATCTTAGAGTTTCATAAAAAATAGATTGAAACTTTATAAAAAATCTTCAAAGCTAATATGAATTTATAAAGTGAATGAATGTGAAAAGTTTTTAACTTTAAGAAGAGGATAGCGAAGTTCAAAATTATTAAAGACTATCCAAATATAGTAATCCTCACATAAAAATAAAAAAAAAATAATAGAAAAAAATAGAAAAAGAAAAGAAAAGAAAAATGTGTGAGGAAAAGCTTGAGGAAATGTCTAATAAAAAATTGGCTTGACTTGAATCAACTTATAGAAGAAGGCTTAACTACTTTTCTAAACTTAGACTTAGAAGTATTAGCACTTTTACTAATAAATTTCTCATGAAATTCTTTTCCTGGTAATTCTTCTAAGTATCTTATAAATTGTAATTAATTTTGAAAAAAATAGAAAATAAGAATTTTTAAACATAACTGCTAAATATTCTTGCATTTTTATTTTTAACCTGAGTTGTTAAAAGATTTACTAAAAGTTTCACTATAGCATTTATAAAGGAAAAATCATAGAAAACAAGTCATATTTTTATGTAGTAAAGGAGTTACTTGAGGACAAGTAACATTTAAGTTTTGAGGATTTTGATGCACAAAAAATATATGCATTTTTAGACCTATATTTTATACTCTTTTTTGGTAATATTGCGTTTTAAAGGAAGCTATTTTTCATGTTTTATTTCAGGATGATTTTTAGCACTTGAAGTAAAAATGATGAAATTTAGAGTCAAAATAGCATTTTAGAGAGAAATACTCAGCGCCGATGACACCAGCATGGACGTCGACAACATCATTTGACAGAGAGCAAAAATTTAATTTGGGCCACGAACGCCGATGGCGCCATCGTGGGCGTCAACAGCGCTGAAGTTGTTGCATGGAGAAAATCTAGAAGATTCGACGAATTTAGACGCATTTTGTAGAGTTATTTGATACACCTCTTGGAAAACCAACAATATGCTCTATTTAGAGCGATAATTGATCAGAAAAAGGAGTCTGGTTGTGTGTCATTGAGTTTTCTTTAGTGTTCCATTGTGTGTATTGTGTAGTGTGGTGAGTCTAAGTGTGATTTCTCTTAAGAGTTGTTGGAGAGGGAGAGAAGTGAGAGATTTCTTCTTCCTTACATCTTCAAAGAGAGAATCAAGAGTCCAAAAGGAGTTACAAAGGATTTAAAGGAGCTACAAAGGATTTACTTTGAGAAAGAATTAAGGATAAGTGGTGTTTGTTTATTATTATTTTATAAACTTTTTTTTATTTATGAAATTCATATTTTGTCGTATCTTTCTCATGAGGTCTGAGTAGTTTTCTTTGTCCTTCTCCCTACTCTAAGATAAGGTGAAATGAAGAGATAATTTAGATGTGTCAATTTTAAAATATATAATAAATTGTAATGATTTTTTAACTCCATTCTTAGTTTACTTTTTGATTTGGCCAATTGAAATGTTAACATTTGTTGTGACATACTATCCGGGAAATGGAGTATGAGTTTCACAACATAGTGAGAGTCACATTCGATTTCATGAAAGTGTGTTTCGTTCATGGAATTGGGTGCAAAGATGTACGGAAATATATATTATTGGGCGAAGAATTAGGAGGCAAAGAATTGGAGATTCTAGACAGACTAAAATCCTTAATTTGGCTTTAGTGTTTAGGAACTAAAGCGAGAGTTAGCCTTTAGAGGAAGGGCAGTGGAAGGGCAGTGGGAGCTCTGGAGTGAGATTCAGTATCCTCCCAGCCTAACCATAGATTTAGAGACTAAACCTAATATTAGCCAACGATTCTCTATAAAACTTGACTGAGGGTAGCGAATTAAAATTGCTTCTATTTGGCACAAGACAAATTAAAACCATTTTTCTCTCTCATTTAACCAAAAACATTTAACCAAAAACTCATTGTTAAAAACTCATTGTTGTGGGAAAGATGCTTTCTTATATTTGATAACTTTATCACAAAAATATAATTTGGTAATTATTGATTAGTTTTGCTTTACAATTTCGCTTGTAGTTGGTAATTTAGTTCTGTTAGCATCCTAAACGTTAGCATCCATTTAGTTCTGTTAGCATCCTAAACATTTGAAATTTAGTGTAGTAAATTTTCTTTATCATTGTGAATTTCCTGATTTAAATTTTTACTAGGAATTTACACCTTCCTCATGGGATCGATTTTTGGGGCTTAACCAGAAAGTCTTGTATTACTTGATAGCGCTATGTATACTTGCGTATAATTCTAACATAAATTGCTTCAATTTTTGCTTCAACATAAATTGCTTCAATTTCTTATTCATAAATAACGAATCAAATTTTTGGCGTCGTTGCAATGCGGAGTCAACTTTATTAATTTTACACATCTATAATTTCGGGATCAATAATGTTTCTCCAGACTAATTATTTTGTTCCATTTGTATAATTGAAAGTTTAAGTTTAAATGAGTTAGCCTCTAAAGCAGGAGTTTGAATGCTTAAATGAATTTCATCTACTGTAGGGTTCGCATAATCCCTTGTAGGTTTTTGTAAATAATGATGTTCAGTATTTTGCGATGTGTTAGTCATTTCTTGAGAATTATGAAGTCTTTCTTGTTTTTAAATTTTTCTAATAATCCATTCTAATTCAGAATCTTAAGGCACTAAATTTTTAGATCCAGAACTACGCATAAACAATGTAAAAAAAAGTTGCAGAAAATAAAATAGCACACCAAAAATGAAGTTATATATTTTTTAATTTTTAATTTTTAATTTTTTTCGGTTTCTCTAAAATTCTCAATTTTTTTAAAAATTTGTTTAATTTCTAAATTTACAATTCAAATAAAATTTTAAGCAAAAAATTTTCGTTGCAAATTCCTGGCAATGGCGTAAAAAACTTGACCCAACCCACAATCACGCGTATTTTTAATTTCCAAAATTTTGTTAGAAATTATGTATCAAAATATATCTAGCGGCTAATGTGAATAAATGTAATGATTTATGAATTATATAAAAAATTTTCACATTATGGGTGCTATGCAAGTATACGTATTGTTTCAAGTAATCTATGATTATCTTTCAAAACCCAGTATCGATCCGATGAGGAAAGCAATAACTCCTAAAACCAACTTACAAAATTTATATTAAAATTGCAAATTAAAAAGATAAAAGGTCTAAAACAATATGCTTAGTAAAAATTACTACTAAAAAGTTAAGAAGAAGTAACAACTAAATGTAATAACTTAACAAAATATACAACCGATTTTGGATATTATGGAAAACCTTTCTCCTTGTAAAGAGATTTTAACCTATGTAGGACTCGAGTGATTTAAAACAAAATTGATGTATTGTGATAAAAAGAAGCATACATTATTCTTTATCCCCTCCCGGTGTTAACAAAGAGCATTGGCTAACTTAAGGCTGATTCATTAACATCTTGATTCTGCATCACAATTATCTAGTCTCTCACCTCTAGATGTCCCTAAGCCTCTGCCACCATGATCACCAAATCCTAGCGTCAGAGCACTAAACCTTAAGCCAAATTGATAAGAATCTAGACTGTCACTCTTAAACTAAACAATTCTATGCCCATCAAAGCTTATCTCCCTATTAATTTGCACTCCCCCTTAGGTGATCTCAATGGCTCTGCCTAGAATGAAATGTGGTATCCACTGGTTTGGTGAATTCATAGTCCTCCCAGGCCATTATATTTCTCAACAGATTTTAACCTCACAAGTGATCAGTTTGTAAAGTAAATAAAGATTCAGTGAAAATATCATCACATTTTTTAGAGTAAAAAGAAATTTTTAAATCATTCTCGTGCCACAAGATTAAGTCCCATATGAAGGACAAGGAAAGGGAACTACTCACAATTCATGGAGATTAAACAAAAATAAAATATTTGCATTGAAATCTAAGTCTTACAAGAAAACTTAAACACAAATACAAAATACCTTATGTCTTCTCCCTAAGTAAACTTCTGAAGTTTCATTTAAGCAATCTCCAAACTTTTTCACACTAAAACACACTCACACTTAAACTTATACACTAAATATGAAAAACCTACTTCATTATTGCCGCCTAATTGAAGTTTTGAGGCTTCAAATGGTCTCTAAATTTGACCAAATCCTTCTCATTAAACAGAAAATAGAAAAAAAACATGGCTAAATTCATTGGATCTTCTAGAAAGGTAGTTATTGGCGCAATAAAGCCAGTCTGGGGCTTCTGGGGTGCTATAATGCCCATCTTGCTCGTATATGGTATCATGGCGCCAAGGGGTGACACTATAGCGCCACACAAAAATCTTCAATTTTGCTTCATTTTGCCCTCATATTCACTAAATTTTAATTCTATGTCCTGAAACCAAAAACATGCAAAATACCTTCCTTTAAAGTGCAATATCATCAAAAATATACATAAAATTCTCATAAAATATGCACTAAAAATAGGTTATTTTTAGGTGGATCAATCAACATTATAGACTATGAAATTTGATATTACTATGACACGTGCACTTGCTTGAGCCACTTTGGTACTGTAACATTAGTGAGTGTCATGTGTGTTAATGGTAATTATGTGGTGGTGGTAATGTATGGTGTCTTGTCGTTTGAAAGCCTAAGTTCAAGATAATCCCCTAGTTGTGAATATTATACATATAATAAAATCCTTAAATGTGAATATTATACATATAATGGTACACTTTTGTGGTGTGTGTATGTATAATTTTAATTATAAATTTAAGATATTTCTTTTTTGCTATGTTGCCAACTGTGGGATTTTAGATGATAATTTATGATTTGATGAGTTAAACTTTTTTTGCCTGTCACAAATAGAGATTGCTTAGTTCTTTCATGCTAGTAGTTGTGATGGGATGAGGAGTTGTTTGTAGGTCACCCATATATTGCTCACACTCTTTGCTTGAAATCCATGTAAATAAATGAAAAATGGGTTAGGGAGTTGCTTGTGGGTCACCCAATAAGATTTAATAACATTTTTTGTATAATACTGGTCATATTTTTTGATCTATTAATAAAATTGCACAAAAATCATGAAATTTATTGCTCATCTAGGATGACTCAAAGAGGTGTTAGCCATAGTCCACTATATTTCAACACAAAATAAGTCTATAAGAGAAGTCATGGAGCGATTTCAAAACTCATCAGAAATGATCAGAAGATATTTTTTAGTTGGTTTGGATGCTCTGATCAGCTTATCTTCAAAAGATATTAGACCTGATGATCCTACATTCCAATGCATCCTTATAGAGATTTCACTAGAAAAATTCTATATGGTATATTTTAAGATAAACTCATGTGTTTATCTTTTCAAAATCTACTAAACCGTAGTTACTCTAATACCTTACATAAATGATTTAGGATTGTGTTGGAGCAATCAATGCAACACATGTAGTTGCACATGTGTCCAATAGTGAAAAGATTGTATACAATGGGCATTATTATTCACCAACACAAAATATTATAGTTGTAAGTAATTTTAATATGTTTTTCACTTTTGTAACGATTTAATAGGAAGGCAGTATACACGATAGTAGAATATTTAATATTGCTACACAAACCCATAAATACAACTTCTTAAAGCCACCTCCAAGTCAACTTGAATATAAATAAATGAAATAATACTTTCAGTATATTACTAATAATAAGGAAATATTATTTTGTTGAAGTTGGATATCCATTACAAAGGGGGTATCTCAAACCCTTTTCTGATACAAAATATCACATTCTTGATCTTGAAAGAGCTAACAACGTAGCTCGGGGCATAAAGGATGTTTAATAAGAGGCATTAATTTTTATGTGTTGTTATTGAGAGAACAATTAGGGTTTGAAAAAAAAAATAGGTAATTCTATGAGATATGCCCACATATCGTTTTAATAAACAAGTCAAGATTAAGTCGCTAGATTGGCTCTCCATAATTATATTCATTGGTATCATTCACATTGTGACATTGATTTTAATGGTGCAGCTGAATATAAATACTTACTAGAAAAGTCAATATCACAAGTTTAATGTGATTTACTCGAGTCATGTATTCATAATGGGGAAGGTGCTAGGGAGATGATGGGGTTGAGAGAGCAAATTACAAATTCAATAGTTAATATGTGAAATGATATTGTATGAAATTTTTTATTTATTTATGTCGAAGGTCTTGTGAAAAAGCTTAGTGTTTATTGTAACGATGCTTTATGCATTAATTCTTTTTGGGATCTCAATTTAGTGTAAATTATTCTTTTTTTCATTTTTTTTGTATTGTTTATTGCTTGGATGACCTCATAGGCAACCGTGGGTTTAATATATTTTTTTTTCTTGCATGCTTTTTTTGGTTTGGACGTCTATGATGAGATATATGACCTTAAGGGCTCTTTTGGATGGAATATATGTTGTTTTGAATTTTGACAAGGATGGCCTCTGTTGTGTTATGCTTCTATGACATGTACAAGCTTGGTATTATACTATTCAAAGATAGCCAAGATCATTTTTTGAAGGTTTTTTGTCTTCTTGTTGTGAAAGATTATTCGTCGGTTTATCCTTTATGCTCTAAGACACTATGGATTTATTAAACTTTAATTATGTATTAATATTATTCTTACTATCTAATGTTGCATCTAACTTTTTGTGGCATGTGATTTTAAACCCTCAGAAAATACTAGTTTAAGGTCTTTCAGTGAATCTAAAATCTTGCACTACTACTGTAGTTGTCAGTTTTTAGTTGTAATATTCAAACTTTAAAGTTTTTTTGGGGATTATGTATCTATTTATGTTTTCATTTATGACTTATGCAACTCAAACTGCTTCTGTTATAAACAACACAACAATACAGGGGCAAAAATGTCAATTAATCATAAACAACTGCAGCATAGCCGTTGTGCATCTACACAAGACAACAAACATAGCTTCCACGTTGCAAATTTTGTGTGGCAACATCCATGCACAACTACTATTCAACAACTTTTTAAAAATCTACAATTGCCCTAAACATGCCTCTAGGCTTAATTAGGTTAATCAATAAGAACAAACAACTCTCACCTATAAGAGGGCTAAGGCCCTGGTTGAGGAATACTCAACACATACTCATGAGTTTTAGCGACAACTCAATGAATGATGGTATAGCCAAAGTGCTTAAAGTAAAGTATAATCTAAGCTCAACTATAAGTCCTTGCAATTAATCCTTGAAGGTGTAGCCAAACTGCCTCCATACTATAGGGAGTTTAACTTTGAATGACATTGATTTTACACTCCACCATTTTTCGACCAATCTATATAGCAAGAATAAGATTTTTTTTACAAAAATGAGGCATCAAATTATTCATCATCTTAATATTTTCTTAGTATTTTGTCAAAAAGTTAAAGAATTAGGGAATTACATGCATACCAAAATTAGGCTTTTTAAAGACAACACACATGTTAACGAGTATTAATTAGTGACCAGAACATGACCCTTTTTAGGCCCAAACAAGGGTTGATAGTTCCCATGGTCTTGAGAAGCTCATTTCCAAACTGAAGTAACTTTTCAATCTCACTAGCAAAAGTTACATGTTGATCTCTCAACAACTATCTTTTTAACAAGTAATGCACTATTTCATTCATTATTTAATGTAAAATTGATTTTTCATAAATCAGGAACCTTTTCTTATGCCTCTTTAAATATTCTAACAAAATTTAAATCTATTTCCTATATTTAATAATTATTATAGGTTTTATTTAAACAAAAAAATTAAAAATTATTTTTCTAGAAATTATAATTAGCATTTAGAAATAAGCAAAACTTTAATTAGTCTCAATTAAAATATTAATCCCCCGATTAGATTAGACGGGCATTAATTTCCTAATTTTCATAATTCAAATTAGCATTTTCTTAATTACTTATGCAAATATTTAAATAAATAGATTTTGCTTCTTTTTTTATTTATTTTTATAATAATCATATTTTTTAAATTTAATTGTCTTATTAGTCATTAAAAATAGCTTGTTCAATTATTCATAATTTTTTAAAAGATAGGAAAATTTACATTTACAGAACATAAATCTTATGTATTTGCATATCTACAGCCAAAATTTCTTATTCACATACATATATCACTTCGGTGTTTTAAGCCTATGCATGACATGGTCAAGTTGACTTTCAAAAAGTGATAAAAGTACTATTTTTTTTGTGATATTAAGGATTTGAGCTGTGACATATGTAAATACATAAAGACTTGCGCCATTAAAAAAATCATCTTATAAGTTTAATTAGGCAGCGAGTTTGCTTCCTTGTGGCAAATGGTGATCATTTTAGAAATTGTGTAGTTATACAATAAATTATCTACTAATGATCAAGATAGTGTTCAACAATGTAAGATGCTGGCCGGCAGCAATCAGCATCTAGCTATGTCCATAAATGAATTCCAAGGCTTTTCCATAATATAGGCATTAATCAGTTCTAATCGGCAAATATCATTATCCATGGCTGCTCTCTGCTGTCTGCTTTCTCCTGACTTTCTTGTAATCGGAGGTCCGGCTAATAACCATTTGTTGTTCGGTGATATGATCAAAAAAACTGAAAAACTTGAGAAAGTCATTTAGAATTTAGGGTGTGTTTGGGGCAGCTTGTACTTATTCGGATAAGCAGCTTATCTTGAAACGCGGCACGCAGGTAGCCCGCCGGGTTCGACTCATGACCTGTTTTTAGTGTAAAAACTCAACCGTATTTTCATATAAGCTGCCGAAACGTATTTTCTAAACAGTGAGACGGCGTTCCGCACTTATATCATGCAGCCACTAACCAGAATATAATATGATCCTCTACTAAGAAAACCCTCACAAAGCCATATCAATAATCGTGGCAACGGTTTTAATTTATATCAACTTTAAAATATATTTTATCATTTCATAAATGAAATTTTCATTTTGAAAGTGATACTATTTTTTAACAGTGTTAAGTTTTTTATTTAGTAATCCACTATTAAGAGTTAATTGGCAATTTTTTCTCCTTGAATCGATCATTTTAGATCGCACATTGTATTTTTATCTTATTCAAACTTCAATTTATCAAATAATTATGAAATTTGACAAGAAATGCACTATTTCATTCATTATTTAATGTAATATTGATTTTTCATAATTCACTACCATTTCTCAATCCTCTTTAAATATTCTGATAAAATTTAAATTTATTTCCTATTTTTAATAATTATTATAAGCTTTATTTAAATAATTAAAATTTTAAAATATTTTTTCTAGAAATTCTTAAAAGCATTTAGAGATACGCAAAACATTTATTAGGATCCATTGGAATATTAAACCCCTTATTAGATTTGAGGTGTATTAATTTCCTAATTATTTTAATTACCTATTCAACTAACTAAAAAAATATATTTTGATTTCTTACTTTGATAATATTCATACGTTTGAAATTTCGAATGACCAGACATTATAAATATTGTATAATAGATAACACTAGTTTTATTTAAATGTTTGTCTTGCATATAAATAGACCTTTTATATATATATAAGGAAATTAACAAATGTAGCATATAATTCTTATACATTTACATATCTCGCCTACTTTCATTTTCATAAACATATACATGAAAAGATGTATTTAATTTTTAAGAAGTGATAACAGCATTACTTGGTGTGAGATATGTAAATGCATAAAAATTGTGTACTACTTATGTAAATGCCCGCTAAAATATATTGTCTTAATATTGTATAAATTTTAATTATGCAACGACTCAGCTTCCTTGTACCAAATGGTCTCCTGTTCAACAACGTAAAATATTAGCGAGCAACAATCAGCAACCAACGATGTCTATAAATGAATTCCAATGCTCTCCACAATCTAAGCCTCAACCGCTTCCAAACAACAGACACATAGCATCATCCATGGCCGCTTTTCGCTCTATCTCCTTCTTTCTCATCTTCAACTTTCTTGTAATTCGAGGCACGGCTTATAACCATATGTTGTCGGGTGATACCCTCAAAAGCGGCGAAAGCCTTGAGGATGCCAATTACAAGTTAACCATGCATCCAGATTGTGATCTTGTCCTCTTCGAACAAAACTCCCAAAAAGTGACATGGTCTAGCCTGACCAAAAACCATGGCAATGAGTGTGTGGCAACTTTGAGGACTGACGGGAACTTTGTCATTGATGATCGGAATGGAACGATGGTAGCGCAAACTGCAACTAATAAAACAAAAGGTAATTATGTTTTTCTCCTGCAACGAGACGGCAATATTGCGCTTTATAACCAGCCGACATGGGCTTCGGGTACTAATCTTTACGATCAACCTGCTCGTAGTCCACCAAACAACCTAGCGATAAAACTGGGTAACCAAGGGAGATTGAGCGGGCTGATGATTGGTATTCTAGTTCTGCTTTGTTGGATTTATTGATCGCATGGATTTGCAATTTAGATGATGTGATAATAAATGCCTTTTTTTGAGTTTGATTTGCTGAAAAAAAAGGGGGGGGGGGGGGGGGGGGGAAATTTGCATACACAGCACGTAATTCTTATGATTTTACATATCTGATACCAAAATTCTAATTTTTTACAAACCAAGTACCCAACTTACACTTTTCACCACTCACGTGCGGTGAATTCCATGTTTTCATCCATACGTGGGGTGCCGAGTTTATAAGAATGAGGGTTTGCGTGAGAGATATGTAAATGCATAAGAATTAGGTGCTGTTCATGTAAATTTCCAGAAAACAGGAATGGTAAATTCTCTTTTGCTTTTTGCTTTTTTGGTTGAATGAAGGCTTCTTATGACCTTGTTGCTTGTGTTTTGCAATTAAGGGTATTGCACTGCTTGTTCGAAATCGGCTCGTGAACAGTGTGTTCGTGTTCGGCTCAATTTAAATATTTGTGTCCATGTTCGGCTCAAAATTGGCTCGTTTAACTAAAATTGAGAAAAATAGATGTAAAGTTTGGGATTCGAACCTGGATCAAATCTATACAAATGAAGACACTAACCACGTTGCCACATGAGGTGTTATGATTTAAATTTAGACATAAATATATATAATATATTATTATATAAATAATATATGTAATATATTGTTATATAAAAAAGTTATATAATTTTTTTTTTCGAGTCATTTCAAGCCGAACACGAGCGAACAAATTGTTATTCGTGTTCGGCTCGTTAGGCTTTACTAACGAGCCGAATACGAGCTGCTTAACGAGTCAAACACGAGTTGTTCACGAACAACGAGTCAAATTGACAGCCCTAGCTGTATGTCTGTGTGGATTATAAAAAAGTGCTGAATTTTTCTTTTTAAAATTAAAATTTTGATATAAGATTAATTTTTTTTTCTTTTGCATGTAAATTAATACTTAGATGTTGTATATGGTGGCGTACTTTATCTTTTAAAGATAATTATTGTTTGTAATTATTATATCTGTCTTTATATAAGAAAATATCAAATTATTATTGTATTTATTAAGATTTTTCAGATTACCTTTAAGGCTTTTCATGAAATATTGTGGAGGAAAATATGATAAAACAAATTTTTAAAAATAATATAGAATGGAATACAGGAAAATTCACTGACATACAAGGTTGTAAGATTATCGGATTCCAATGGCGTGTACAAATCATAGAAGTCATGTATTGTTGTCTTACAATATTGTGGAAATTTGAAGGGCATTTTTGATCGAGGTTTGAATCCCCTCTGGTGATTTGACCCTTAAAGAGGTGGTATTCAAATTTTTAGGCATATTAGGAGGGGTTGGAGGCTCGTATATGTTGAATCGAAAACTGTCTGGGAGACACATCTACGGAATAGAATGCTGAAGGATGAAAGAGAATAAGAAAGGTGAGCAATACCACGGTAATGAACAATAGTTTTGCATAACTTTTATTCATAAAATGGGTGTTATTTGTAAGAATGGGTTATCGTATAATTACACGATATACTCTTAGAGTATGTAGGTACGACGAGAGTGTTTCAGTCACTACATAAATGTTGCTCATTGGGCCCAAAGATATCCAGCCAGGAGGAGTCGGGGGCGACTATGAGACTGGGCCGCCAATGGGTTGGGCGACAGTTAAGCTATCTTGCTACTAGGTTGGGCGGTCATTAGGCCAAGCGGCTAATGGGCCGGGTGGCCATTTGGTCGGGTGGTTTGTAGGTCGGTCAGCCATTGGACCCGACAGCCACTAGGCTACAAAGTCGGGCGGCCGTTAAGTCGGACGGCGACATGATATGACTGGTGCTAACTATTTTGTAACTGACAGTTTGTTTTGCCCATTTTGTTTGTGATGGTTAGAGGGTGCCAAATTAGTCCGCATGAGTCTGGTCAAGTAGACTCTTTAGGAACTGGCATCCTCTTATTTACTTTGGAGGCATTATCCTTCCGATATATGAGAGCTGTCTGGTTAAGCATTCTATTCTGGATAGTCTTGGAGGGCTCTGTGATGCCATGTTATCTTTATCGTCGACAACTAGATGTCTTTAAGATTCCTGCTAATATATTTTTAATGTACATATTATTCCTCAATTCTCTTACTCATTGATAGCGACCGCTATGATAAGGACAAGAGAATCTAAAAATTTTTAACAAGTTCGTGGTATTCATGGATATTAAATGTAAACTAATTGAATACTTCTTGCCTTTTGTGTTAAACTCATTATAAATGAGATATAGAGACCTATCTTCCATGCGTTCTTTCAGATTCAACTTCCATTTCCTGAGTGGCATCTCAAATATGTTAATAACAAGGAGGCTCGTGCATTCGTGTTTCAGATAATGAAGAAGAATGTGAGGTCCAAGCTGAGGGCCTCTGAACAAGTGTTTGAGGTTGGGATCTTCAGACTTCAACAATGGTTGTTTAATCGAGGGTTCTCTGGCTACAGAAGAGGGTTTCCCTTGAAAAAACAATGCGCAATGGGAAGAAGTTGCCAGAATGATGATTAGGAACCTAACTGCTCCTCTTTCAATCTTTCCAAAATTGAGAGGGGGGTTGGGTCTAGAACCTGCTTTCGATATGTTACCTCCGAAGGTGCGAGAGATAGGTGAGCAAGGGGTTGTTCCTGACCCTCAAGTGGTTGGTGCCTCTTAACCCACTTCACAAACTCCATCGATGGAGAAGCAGATCAGGATAGAAGTGTTCTCCTTTACTGTTTCTGATAAGGATCAAATGATGGATTTGTCTTTCGGTAAGGGAACTAAAAATCTGACTTTTTCTATTGAGCATGAGGCTCACGAAGCTAGTGTCATGGTGAACTTTGGATCTATGAAGGATTCCAAGTGCTCTAGATAGTTGCTTGGAGATGAATCTGTGAACCTGGTGAGAACAACCAATGTACCCAGGCTATCTGGTTTGACTGGGCTTCATTTTCATGGGGCTCAAGCTCCATCGGCTCAGGAAGGCGGCCATCTTCGCGTCGCACAACTAGGACGATTGGAGGAGTTAGCTGAGATCTGGATTTCTGAAGCTGTCTGATCCAACCCATAATTACACAGATATTTATGCTCCTTAATATGTCAAAAACTTGACTGCATTACATTTAGCAGCTAGTGAGAAGAAAGGTAATATGATTAAAGAAATAGTTTTCTCACTAGGGGGTACTACGCAAGTATATGTATCATTTCAAGTAATATAGAGTTTTCTTTAAACACTCCAGTATTGATCCCACGAGGAAGCCAAAAACAAGTAAACAATAAAATGAAATACATGAATTTAACTTAAGATTGCAGCAACTATCTAAAAATGAAAACTAAGTTTATTAAATTCTACAGTATGCAAGTAAAAGTAAATGTAACGACTTAGGCAATATATAAAAGATATTTTCTCCTTGACAATAATTCATAATCAATGTAGGATTTCAAAATTTGTATAGAAACTTAAATGTGGTTGTCGGCACTATTTTTGGTGTGCGGTTTGCCCGT
>NW_018251821.1:68848-70051 GCF_001263595.1 Phalaenopsis equestris | reverse complement strand
ATAATCTCACTCACTCTCCCGAGCCTTCGCGAGCTGTCCATTTATAATGACTTAATTTCATAGAATGTTTACCATATGGATGTGTTCTTAAAAAAATAATCATCAAAATCCATAAAGAAATGAGAGAGATATTAAGGTTTTAAAATGGACGGTTCTCGATTAAGTCTATCGGGGACGATGAAAGGATGTCGTCCATTCTCGCGTGAATCAAATGAACAGCGAAGATCAAGCCGGATGATCATCCGAGACGACACAGCGGGTCGCGTCACAGCTGAGTCAGAAGGCGGCGTCGAATAGGAGCGCGCCGCGTGGTTTTTTGACGGATCCAAGGATCCAGTCAGCCCACGGTTTGAATAAATAAATAGGATATTGAATAAATTCAGAAAATAGCTCTTAAACTTCAAAAATCCATATCTTTGTGTAGAAAATTCATAAAAATAAAATAAAAATACCCTCTTGCTCAATGAACAGAGGAAAATTATGTGAAACTATTTTCACATTAATTTAATGTATAAATTATTTTTAAAAAATGAATTAGTGTTAGGGGTTTTTTAATTCTCCATTCACATTGAATTATCACCTTGACCCCAAATTTTTATATGTTGTGTTTTTATATGTTGTGACCCCAAATTTTTATATGTTGTGGCCTCTGTCTAGGTGAACAACTTGAGCATTTTTTCAAAGACATAGGAGATCTATAGACAGAGATCTTAATTTTCTAATTTTTTATGAATTTTTTATTCAAATAATTATAGAAATATGTATATGGCTTAGAAAATTCTACAAAAATTCATGTAAGTTCCCTATGGCCAGAGTAGTTTTAGGAAATAATTTCATAATTTTTGAAAATCAAAATATCACTGTTTTGAGCAAACCCCAATTTGTTTAAAATATTTAATTTGGAGTACATAAAGATCAAAATCACTTGATTTTTATTCTCTACTATGTCTTATGAGTTAGAGAATTCACCATAAAAATTTCAAAGGATTTTGAGATCATTTGATATTTTTAATTGATTTTTAAAGATCATCATTAAATTTAACACTTAAATAATTTTTAAAAATCAAAATATAACTCCAAAAATTATCAAACCTAGTTTTTTGAGTTCTCTGAGATCAGGGAGATTTAATAAAAATAAAAATATGTTTAAAATAAAAACTTAATTTTTAGGATATTTTTAATTATTTTTAATAATTAAAAAAA
>NW_018251821.1:61368-66022 GCF_001263595.1 Phalaenopsis equestris | reverse complement strand
TAAACTATTAAAATTATGGGGTCAGTTTGACTTCATCTTTTTCAAAACTAAAAATTTTAAAACGTCCTTCCGAAGCGGGCAACGAGATTTCAATTCCGATGACCGACAACTTCTTACGGGCAAACCCCACACCAAAAATACTGCCGACATTGCGCCCTGGAAAATATTTTCACAAATAACTATTCCAACTCAAAAAATGTTTTAACTGACCCGTTGGACAAGTCAGCGTACCAGTCGAAAGCAATTCCTGACAAGCTATTGATGAATTGCTAGCAGAGTAGAGCTTCATTATTCCTCGTGTTGCCACAACTGGCTCGAAAATGTGCTATGTGCTGTCTGGGATTTCCAGTCCCATCAAATATCTTAAAGTTTGGGGCCAAGAACCCTTGGGGAAAGGTACAACATCAAACTCCTCTGGGTAAGGTCTACCCTTCAAAAATGATGCACCGCCCTTGGATTGGGCTAAGGCGTCCCACACTTGTTCAACCATTTGCTTGAATTCCTTTTCTTGCATGACACCTGATGGAGAATCTTTCTTTGGTTGTTCATCTTTGTCTGTTGAATTAGCCTCTCTTGTTTCATCTGTGATGTGTATAATTTCTAGCTGATTGATCTCTGGAGAAGCAACCTCCCTTGTGATTGCCCCTGAATAGTGGCCATGGTGGTCATAGCTGCAGTCATCTCTTCTATTCTTTTATCCAGTAGACTAACTTGCTAATCCCCAGCTCATCTACGGTGTTCTCTTTGGTGTGAGGTTGAGCCTCACGCGCAGATGTGGTAGCTCTGGTTTCGATCACATGGACATCCATGAAATCCTCCTCCAGGTAATCATTGTAATCAAAATCTTCATTGTCACTATCGACGGAAACTCCGTTCTCTCGAGCTAACTCAGAAATCTTGATCTTGAGTTTCTCAGCTTTCTCCTCAATTATTGATTCTTTGATTGTTTTAAGATCTCAAGGACCTTGGTGGATATCCTCTACTTGTTCCTCCATCTCGCTGGCTATTGTCGCGATGATGTCAGATATTTCAGTCACTCGCGGGCCCCCTAATCTGTACCGGTGCAGCGACCTTGGGTACCCATACCCTCTTCCCTTTCTATGATGATGTCGCAGGACAGGGCGTCTTAGTAGAAACATCGATATGTCGAGGGAAGGTATGCTCCCCGTGGTGTAGACCAGCTACAGTGTCAGGAAATCACTTTGTCTTTATCTCTGAGATTGCAGAAATGATGGGTAAGGTCTTCGGACCCAGTCTCGACTTAACCGGTCGACGGCCTGGGGTCCTGGTGACAGTATGATCAGTAGTAATCACTGCGGTATCAACTCTGTTCCCTAAGCGGAGCCAAATCGGAATGCGAGTAGGCGGTGTTCCAGCTGTCTTACGGGATTGTATGGCGGATTTGACGCCTTTCAAAATTTTCTTCTTTATAGGAGGAGAAATTGCATCTCCTAATTTTTAAGTAACTCGCTAACCAAACATCCTTATTTGGTAGCAAGCCTTTTGAAAACTGCGCTAACTCGAGTGATAGGAGTGAACTTCTTTTCCTACTTACTGTGTCCATGAAGTGGTCGTAATGCGGCAGTCATCCTCCGGATACTCTCATATCCATCAGTATTTGTCAGAGGATGAAATCTACTCTCTTGCAGGAGTGGATAAATTTCTGGTAACACTTCTTCATCTTGATGAGGCTCCTCATCAATGGGTGTCTTCTCAAGAGCCCGGGCTTTGATGGCCCTCTGAACTCTTCTATTGTGGTTCCTCCTTTGAGTTTGGGTCACCAGTGCAGTCCTTGAACTTGATCTGATTTCAAACACGGGTAGTGGGACAGTTAATCCTTCAGTCAGATCCTCAACAATCATCACTTCTTTCCCCTTAGCAGCAGCGGGGATAGCAGGTTTGACGGGTGTCGCGACGACAGTAGCTTTAGCCTTTTTGCAGGCAGGGAAGTGTTGAAGGCAGATCAGATTGAATTCTGTAGACGGCTATTGCATTTCTAGAGTGGCGATCTTCATTATCACGAACGGGGCTTTCCCGAGGATGACCTCGAGATCTTCAAATTCAGCCCCAAATTTGATGTGGGAGCGACGTTACGGGCACTGCGGTCCGTTGGCAGGTTGCAGGAAAAGGTCAGCGTTGGAAAGACCATTGCACCATTGGATAGGTCATTGCAGCGGGCTTTAAAACAGAAAGTTTTAGGGTTAGCTATATGGCTAAAAACCTTGTACTTTTTACACTGAGCACTGAAAGTAGAGGTTGATCTATAGACCGGGTGGGTCTTAATTTACAGGTATTTAAAATCTCGTTTAAGAAAAATTCAATTAATGTAAGAAAATTTCAAAGAGCGCATAGCACAACACGATTTGGTTTAATTTGCGGAATAGCAAATCAAATTTGGAAGGGAAAATTGAAGTATTTTAGGAGGGAGATGTGAAATATTTTAGGACCCAGTGCGGGACCCAATTAGTGGCAGAAAATGCCCATGTGGAACTAGTCCACCGACACACCTATTGGGGGTCCAACCCCACAGGAAAATTCAAAGTCCTTAATGGCCTTCTGAACCCATCTGTTCAAAGATGGTTGAACAGCTAGTCTTGAAGTCCAAGTAGTTGGCTGTACTTTCCTAAGATAGAAATGGGTAAAGTATGCCAACAGAAGACGGGGAATTTGGTCCAAGAGGGACATGAACACATTACCGATGTGTGAAAATAATATTTCTTGGTTTGAATGGAGAGAAAAGCTTGTCCCCAACGGAGTCACCAGAAGTTGTCGGCACTATTTCGGTGGTTTATGGGGAGTTGCCCATAAGAAGTTGTCGGTCGCCAGAATCAAAATCTCGTCGCCCTCTTTGGAAGGACGTTGAAGGGTGAAATAAAACTGACCCCATATTTTTCATAGTTTAAATTCAAAGAGCACTATACCTCAAATCATATCTATCCCGAAGGATAAACACAAGACTTGAGGGTGAAGCTTGATCAAATAAACTAAGGAATAAACTTGATCAAATAAACTAAGGAAAGTATGACGTTTGTTTGGTCTACAAAACCTTTGTATTTGCCGACAAGTTCCCCTATTTAATATAAAGGATTAACTAGGGTTTATTTTAAGCTAGGTTCGGATATGCTTCCTATAAGGCCAAGCCCCTACAGTTAATTACATCTTAAATGACCAAAGTCACCTAAGAAGACTCTCGATAAAAATCAAGAAATATTATCTTCAAGGAATTTCAAAGGGTGGGACTCTTCAATGAGATCGGACGTAGAGGCATAAAAGGGGATTGATTCATATTTGGAACATTTTATTGTAGAATCTAGAGGAAGAACTAGGGGATGTCATGGATCCAGAGGCGAACCTCAGTGACTTTCTAAGCTATCCTAATGCTTGGTTTGAATTTAGAGGAGAAAAATTTAAGTGTTTCATCCTGCCAATTTTATTAGTTAGGGCTTACATTCGTGTGAAACTATCGCACAAATAACCTGAAAGATGTGAGGGTTTAAGTCGTGACAGATGATAACCTCGAAATCCTAAGACGAGTTAGGGCTTATATTGTATAGCAGGGTTATACAA
Source organism: Phalaenopsis equestris (assembly GCF_001263595.1). Classification (NCBI taxonomy): domain Eukaryota; kingdom Viridiplantae; phylum Streptophyta; class Magnoliopsida; order Asparagales; family Orchidaceae; genus Phalaenopsis; species Phalaenopsis equestris. Next base: position 62,455 of record NW_018251821.1, on the reverse strand, counting down.
AAGCCTAAAGATGATGTGAGGATTTAAGCTGCATAAGCGAGCAACCTTGAAGTCCTACAACTTTGTTATTTAAGTTTAAGGAAGGAATATTAGTTTAGCTGAGGAAGACAGGTTTTACTGTTGAAGATGGTCATGTTGCCCACCATGCTAGCTCCAAGTCCCTCACCACGACGAGTTTGAGTTTTCTAGTGTGCAAGTTAGAATGCCTAATTTCATTTAGACCGTGGGAAACCTCGTTAGCACTCGTAGGTTACTTCCTCTAAGGGATTCCCGATCATCCGATAGAGATATCTTAATTTACTTAAAGTTGTAGTTTTGTGTGATGTTTGTGATTAAATTTTGAGTTGTTTTATATTTTGAATGTTGTGGCGGTGGATTTTATCTTGGTTAATTTTAGTTTTGGTTTTGGGCTTTGGTTTTGATTAACATACAATTTTATGTTGTTTTCATACATGTAGGTAAATACAAGTATAAAAATGAAACAACATAAGCATAAAGAGAAGCGTGTAAGGAAAAGGCACAAGAAAGACGGTACTATAAACTGTAAAAGCGTACCTGGTGAGTCTTCTTGTTCCACCACCATAAACTTAAAAATGCATGTGAGGGCATTTATGAAGAGCAGGAAAAGTAAAGCTCTGGTGGTTTTCCTGACTCTATGTTGTATTTTGGTGAGTCCTTAAAAGTTCAATTAAGGATAATTTCATTGAGCAAAGTATATTAAGTTTAATAGACCTCTGAGATATCCAATAAGTTAGGAGGAGGAAGCAGGTTTATGTCTCCCTCTCACCAACTGGTGAAAAGCCTCGAGTCCATTTAAACTTATTATGTTGCTTAATGTTTCATCCTGTGAATACTTCTGATGCTCGGTGAACATTGAAGTCTTAATTATCCCTAAGAAAGGGGTAATATCATTTATCATTTAATTTGAAAATTATGTGAGTGAATTCCTTAAAGGGCAAGTTAGTGTAACCTGAACACTTAGCCAAATTTTTTTTTAATTAGGCTTAGTGGTGTTTCAAGGATGTTTGATTATGTTATGTTTATTTCTCTAATCCTCATTTAGTCAATTTTGATTTGGCCTAAGTCA
>NW_018251821.1:46636-61237 GCF_001263595.1 Phalaenopsis equestris | reverse complement strand
TTGACTTCAAAAGTCATACCCCTAAGTCCAGGATCATTTAATTTTAATAAACTTCCAAATTTTAATAATTTAGAAATTTACTAACTTAATTAAGAAAGTGAGATTGATTTCTACCAAATAACTCACTGTGTTCCAAACATCAAATAAATTGATTAAGATCAGAGGTAACCCATTTCCCTCTTTGACTTAAGCCTAAATGTTAATTAAGGCTAAATTTTTAAAATTACACATTTGCCCCTAAGGCTCTAACACTTCATAATTTGTCAAATTCAATTCAAATGACTGAATTTTTAAATTTTTATCCTACCTCATTCATAGGTTAATTAAAACATCAGAGGAGAAAAATGTGATTTTTAATAATTTAATTTAATTTATATAATTATTTTCATGTAAAGATAGGATTTTTCAAAGAAAATTCCTAACTTGACCAAGATAAATCCTAATACCATGAAATTTTTATTGGAGGTAGACCTAGACCAGAAAAGTCTTTGGACCAAGTTTCATGATTTTTTTATTTTAATTTGAATTTTAAAAATTATTATAATTGTGTGGTATTTATTAATTATAAATTATTTTAAATGGAGAAAATTAAGTTTTGTATTTTTGAAAAGTCTCCCTAAGGTCAGAGAACTCAGAGGGAGAACTCAGAGGAGTAAGTCTCCCTAAGGTCAGAGAACTCAGAGGAGTAGATTTTATATTTTTTTGAGTTTTATTTGATTTATTTGAATTATTTTAATAAAAACTCATTGTTTAGCCTTTAAAAATCATTTTTAAGCTTTAAAATTTAGTATCTTTATTTAGAAAATCATGAAAAAATATTCTAATTGTTCCTAAGTGCTTAGAAAGCAATTTAGAACTTTTCCAAAAATATTTCCATGAATTTTATTATTTTTGTGCTTTTTAGGGATTTTTAATTATTTAAATATTTAAAATAGGTTAAAAATTAATTTTTTATTCTAAATATTATTTTATTTTTATTAAATATCCCTGATCACAGAGAATTCAAAAAACTAAGTTTCATAATTTTTTTATTTGTATTTTGATCTTTAAAAATCATTTAAGTGTCAAAAGTGGTATTTATCTTTAAAAATCAACACAACTTATCAAAGACTCAAAATTCTTTGAAATTTTCATGGTGAGTTCTCTGATTTATAAATCACAGTGGAGAACAAAAATCAAGTGATTTTGACCTTTATATTCTCCAAATTAAATATTTTAAGCAAATTGAGGTTTGCTTAAAATAATGATATTATGATTTTTAAAAATTATAAAATTATTTCCTAAGACTACTCTGGCCATAGGGAACTCACATGAATATTTGTAGAATTTTCTAAAGCACATGCAATTTTCTATAATTATTTGAATAGAAAATGCTTAAGAACTTAGAAAATTAAGATCTCTGTGTAGAGATCTCCTATGTCTTTGGAAAAATGCTTAAATTGTTCACCTAGACAGAGGCTACAACAGAAGGATGTTTCCCTTGGCAGAGGCTACAACATGCCAAAACTTCAAGCCAAGGTGATGTATCAATATGCATGCAGAATCAAATGATCCCAAATAGTGTTTAATTAATTAAAAATACTTTATGCACCAAATGGACTTGAAGTTTCTTCCACATTATTCTCCTCTGTTCACTGAGCAAGGGGATATTTTTTTTTTTATTTTTGTGATTTTTCTACACAAATTTATGGATTTTTAAAGTTTAGGGAGTTTAAATAAATAGAAAAGGCCCTATTTTCTACTTATCCACATGGCGCAATGTAGATCCTAGGCAGCTCCGAAAATCCACACGGCGCGCTCCTATTTGACGCCGCCGTCCACCCCAGCAGCCACGCATCCCGTTGTTTATATAAAGAATCATTTTCCCACTTCATCTTAGCCATCCATTTGATACACGCGCGATTGGACGGCGCGTGGTCATCGTCCCTAATGGCTTAGGCTGAGAGTCGTCCACCTTTAAGGCTTATGATCTCTCTCATTTCTCAACCAAATTAAGTGAATTTTTTTTTTAAATGCTCGTCTTAGTGAGACGACCACATCCACATGGTTAATGTGTGAGAAGGAGAAATTGTATAACTTTGCTCTGAGAAGTGAAGCTTCAATCAAAGGGTCTTGGCACGTTCGTTGGGGTCCAAGGAGGCTAGGGATTAAGCCTATTGGGGTCCAAGGAGGCTAGGTATTAAGCCTCTTACTATGGTGTAAGGCTTAGGTATGAATTCGACTAAGCTCAATTTCAAGTGTTGGTCTAGAGCTATGGTGGAGGCTATTTCAGAGGGTAATTTGCTGGGGCTTTGTCTTCTCTTGTTGTTGTGAAGGTGTAGGCACAAGAAATTTAAGTTAGGTGGAGTTTTGAGAGATGTCATGTTTCTACCCTAATTTTTAAGCTCAAAATTAGGGTTATACAAAGGGAATCAAGGCAGTGGAGTGATTGGAATGGGCTGTAGAGATCTCAAGAAAGCTCTGTGAGTGATTTGGGAGGCTCTCTTTGAGAAAAAATTTTAGCACCTCTCTCATGGCCGTGGAGGTGAGTTTTTATAAAAATGGCCATGGGGTGGCTCAAGGCATCAGTTTGGGTGCAATGTGGTGCTTAGGTGGAGGGCAGAGGAGCTCTTCAATTTGATGTGGATGAGCTGGCCTCCACGTTTGATTTTGGGTGAGTTGCCATGGGGGTGGCTCTTGGTTTTGAGCTTTTCCGGCCACTAGACTGGCCGGTCGGCTAGGGGGAGGGGCTAGGGGGAGGTGGCTAGGAGCTTAGGAAACCCATGGGAATATGTCACAAGAGCTCTTCAATTTGATTTGGATGAGCTGGCCTCCACGTTTGATTTTGGGTGAGTTGCCATGGGGGTGGCTCTTGGTTTTGAGCTTTTCCGGCCACTAGACTGGCCGGTCGGCTAGGGGGAGGTGGCTAGGAGCTTAGGAAACCCATGGGAATATGTCACAACAATTTAGTGCAAGAATACCTAATTTTGGTAAGGATATCTTAAGCACATGCATTTTTGGAAATAATATCCCTTGATTTGGGGGACCTTTGGTCCATGGCTTGATTTATGTGGTTTCATGGTTTTTTTACTGGTCACTAAGTCCAACTAATGGCTGTGATGGAGTTAATTTGGTTACTTTAGGGTGGTTAGGTCACATTTAGTGCATGGGTCCAAGTGGGTGCAAATGACCAAAACTTGGGTTTGGGCTAGGTTAACCATGTCAATTGGCTCAAATAAATGTTGCATTTGGTGTATATGATCATAATAAACAGTTTTGGTGAAGAATGGAAGTGGTTTTGAGCTCAATTGAAAGGTCAATTTGAGGGAATTCTGATTTTTAGTCAATTTGGTCATGTTGGGCTAGGCTTAGGTCTAGCTTGGTTTAGCCTTGGGCTAAGTCCAAATTTATTATTGTGAATGGTCCATAGGGACCTCATGAAGAGTTTTCAACATGAATTGTATGCCAATTTGGAGATTAATGATATCAATTGGGTGAAATTTGGGGGCTTAGCCAATTTTTGGCTAAATTTGGGAATTTTGGATTTAGGCCAAAATCAAATGAATTTGAGGCTTCACCAAGGCCAATTGATGGTTGATTTTGATGTGTAGGAATGTTATGAAGATTTTTCAACATTAATTGGGGCCAATTGACTAGGCTATGGGTGAGATTAGGTCATATGGTCAAAATTGGGGTTTTGATCTAAATCAAAATTGGGCTCAAATCATGGGCCAATTAGGCTTGGATTTGGTTTAGCTTGGTCTTATCAAAAGTGAATTTGAGTTTAGGGTTGAAATTGGGGCCAATTGAGATCAAATTGATGGACATTTGGGTTGAATTTGGGGAAATTTGGGTCTTTAAAGGCAAATTTGGAGATTTTTGTTAAAGATGATCAAATTGTTCAAATTGGGTCATGTGCTAGTTGAGAGAAATGAAATTAGGAATATTTGGGATTTATTGATATTTTGGTCCCAAGAGGGGTATTTTGGTAATTTATGGGTGTTTAGGGGCAAAAGGCCAAGATGGGTATTTTAGTATAGTTGAGGTACCAACCATCACCAACAAGCCATGGACCAATGGAAACCCCATTTTGGGTCCTCTACATAGTGGTCTTAGCCAAACCACGACCCTAGGGCTGGTAGATTTAGGGGACCATGTACATGAGTGTCTTAAAAAGATCAAGGGACCTAGGCTAGAAATTTGAGTTTAGGGTTGTGAGTGATTGTGAGTGCAGATAAGTGTAGTGAGTGCCTTAGCTCTAGACCAACACCCAGGGTCAACCCTAAGGTATAGCAGTCCAAAGGGTGGCTCATTATGAGTTTCCCCCATAGTGAACCCACCTACTAAGTATTTAGAGGTTGAGACCAACATATGGAACTTCAGGTTGAGTAGAGAAGAGTGTAGAATTTCTAATGGTGAGTGTTCCATGTCTATTTTTCTAAGAATATTCAATAGAAAAGTCCTATGGCTAGACCTCAGGCTACTATAGATAGATTATGTCATTTAATGCTTTAAAGCACGTACTTTTTAAGTTAGTACCTGCAGAACATCAAGAGCCAAGTTTCATATTCAGAATCTTCTACATGTTAGTTTTATTTTTTATGCATTTACTATTTTCTTTCACTTGCGAATTTTATGTACTACATGCTTTACTTATTATTTAAAAATTTATGTTGGGGACTTAAGTTTGGGGGAAAGAAAAATATTTCTTTAAAAGAAGTGAACTAAATTTTATTTGTTCTTAATTAACTATACTTTTAAAATTAATTTAACATGACCATGGATATTAGAGTTTAAATTTAGATAACTATATTTTTGTTTTAAATATTATGGTAAATTTAAGAAAAAAAATTTAATAATGAAGGTCAATTCTAGAGATAAGATATTTAATATGAAGATATTTAATATAGATATTTAATATGAAAGAATAAGACTATGTTTTTTTTATTTAAAGTAAAGGAAATTGTATTATTGAAGTTTTAAAAATCTTAGTTTCATGTAAGAAGAAAAGAATGAGACTTTATGAAAAATCTTCAAAGCTAATATAAATTTATAAAGTGAAGGAAGGTAAGAAGTTTTGACTTTAAGAAGAGGATAGTGAAGTTCAAAATTATTAAAGGTTATCCAGATATAGTAATCCTCGCATAAAAAAAGAAAAGAAAAGGAAGGATTGAAAATGATCCTAAAGAAAAGAAAAAAAAAAAGAAAAAGAAAAGGAAAAGAAAAATATAAATTATAATTCTTCTTGAAATGAATGAAGTTTCTGAACTCTTAGACTTGATTACTAGGTGTTCTTATACTTGTACTTTTAACATAAATTGTTAAAAGTTTTTCTTAAGTTATAGTATTATATTATTAAAACAAATTATTGAGTTTATAAGTTAATCTCTTCCATAAGTCATATTTTTATATAGTAAAAGTTTCACTTGAGGACAAGTAATGTTTAAATTTAGAAATTTTTGATACACCAAAACAATGTACTATTTTATGTATACATTTCATGTTTATTTAGGTGATATTGCACTTTAAAGAAAGGTATTTTCATTTTTTTGTTGCATGTATATCAATTTTAGGCATTTGAAGCAATAAGTAGCAAAAAGAAGGAAATTTAGAGCCAAAATGGAGATTTTCCTGGCGCCATTTTACAGAGAAGCAGCGCCAGAAGCGCCAAAATTGGTGTTGGAGGTGTCAGAATCCAAAGAATAATGCACACTTCATTAGGTTGGCGCCAGAGGCATCAGAGCTAGAGCCAGAAGTGCTAAAGACAAATTAAGATAGAGTAAGGTAGTTCATGACTATTTTTTTGGGGGTTTTTGAAGGATCTAAACAGTTCAAATGCCCCATTGAGTAGTTCAACACATCTAGACACTTTTGAAAGGCTCTTTAATAAAAAGATATGTCTCTTGGATGAAGGCACTTGTCTCTAGTTGTTAAAAGATGTGACTTTTGGTGAGAAAATTGGAGGGAATTTTGAATTCCTTTTGAAAAAGACCGACCCCAATTAATAAGAAGAGGAGTATAAAGAAGAGAAGGGAGTGTAAGTTTGAGAGGAAGGATTTGGCGTGAGAGAGAAGTCCATTTAGATATTTTGGGTTGGAGAAGAGACGATTTTCTTCTAGGGTTGTAAGATGAGAGGGAATGTGAGAGATTTCTTCTTCATTACTCTTCTAAGTTCTTCATTACTAGATTTCTTCTTCATTACTCTTCTAAGAGAGAATTGAGTGTGATTGTAAAGAGAGAAAGTGCTTAAAAGGAACTTCTAAGGATTTTCTTGGGAAAGCTGTGAGATAAGTTGTGTTATTTTCTTTCTTTATTTTGTAAACTTATTTTTATATATGAAATTCATGTTTTGTCGTATCTTTCTCATGAATTTTGAGTAGTCTTTATTATCCTTCTCCCTACAATAAGATATGGTTTTGTCAATAATTAGTTTTGTTTTGTAAGGTTTTAAATGTTAATAAATTGTGATGATTCGAGCTCTAATCTTCATTTACTTTTTAATTTGGCCAATTGAAAGGTTAAAAATACGATCCAAAAGTACGATCCAAAAGGGCTATGTTTTCTACAACAAGGTAAGAGTCACATTCAATTTCATGGGTGAGAATGTAGTTCATGGGGTTGCGTGCAATTAAATAAGGAAATATACCTTGATGGGCGCAAAATTAGAGATTTTAAGGTGACAGGTTAAAATCCTCAATTTGGTTCAGTTGCTTGAAAACTAAAGTGAGATTGTTAGCTCTTAGGCAAAGGAGAAGTTAGAGCTCTGGAGTAGCAGTCAGTGTCCTCTCAACCTAACCACGGATTTAGGGACTAAACTCTCGATTAGTCAATATTCTTTATGTACTCTCAGAGGGTAAAGAATAGGATTTCTCCTATTTTTTACAATACAAATCTTTATGTATTTTAAATAATTTTAATTTCTTCACACTCCATAAAATCATTTTAAAGGGCAAGGATGCTTTCTTAAATTTGAACCCTTCATTTCAAAACATTATTTAATCTTTATAAGTTTACTTTAGAAGTTTAACAATTAGTTTAATTAACTTAGTTCTTTTAACTGCATTTAATTTAGCGCACATTAAATTTACTTTAGATTTTTTTTGCTTACTTAAGTTTTATAGTTTGAATATTGTGTTTGACATTATAGCCATAACAATTTCAAACTCCCTATGGGATCGATACTTATGACTCCATTAGAGCACTTTATTACTTGAACGATACGTATACTTGCATTATTATTACAAGTTTGGTAGCTTAGATATTTTAAAAGATAAAATTATTTATACTGAATTAATTTTTATTGAGATTTAATTGCATATTTATTATTAGAGTTGTCATGTGTGTATGGAATATTGAAAGATATTTACAACGCACACCAAAATAACGCCTGCATTAATAATCACCAACACCAAGATTTGCATCTTCATCCATTTCTCCACTCTGATACGGTGTAAAACTAGGGCATTTAGGAAATTTTATAGAATGATCACCCCTCATGTATCTCTCCATAACCTCATGATAATCAATATCAAATTCTACTCTCTTATGCATATACTCATCATTATGGCCCATGTGTGCTTCCGAGCCCTTCAGCTGATTCTGTAATGTAAAAATATCTTCTTGTTGTATAAATAATTGCTCCATTACAGTATCTAGTGAAGAAGTAGCAGAAGTGGAAGGTCTGGAGGTTGATGTAGAAGGAATATTAGAACCTCCACTCCTTGATCTAGAACCAGTATGTTTACCATAAATCTCCAAATTTTTTTTTCAATAGGCTTATGAGGTGGTAAAGTTTCCTCCCATGTCTCATATTTAACTCCAGATTGAATGAACATGGTGGAAATAAGAGAAGGGTAACCCATGCCTCCTGTAGTTCTTCCTCTAGAAGAAGTAATCATATTCTTCTAAATAATAGACCCAATGTCAATAGGTTTGTTCATCTGAATGCAATAGTTCAAAATGGCTCTTTCTCATGTTACCTCACTAAAATGGTTAGTTGGAAGCAAGCTACCAAAAATAAAGTAATGCCATGCATGAAAATGAATGTTTAACTTTGAAAAGGAAAATCTTACTCGTCGTCCATTCTCTATCTTCCAAATACTATTTCCATTAGTTAGGAATCCCATGATCTCATCAATTTCAGTATCAGAAGGATTGAATTCAGAAAAAAAGGAGGCAGGAACACTATGCAGCTGATAAATGTGATTGATCTGAAGTGGGCTATTATTTAAATGTTGCCCACGTACATAAAGCAAATCACCATTTCCATCAGAAAGATTTGCATAGAACTCACGGACCACTGAAATCACAGCAACGAAGTGAAGCAGCAGAAATTCTCCCACTATTGTTCAAAAATCAGATATTCAACAGTTTCCCCAGGATAAAGAACAATTCACTATGCAATCTATTTCTTGGATTGCAGATATTCATATATATCCTGGGCTATAGAACTTGAGAATCTCTCACTATCAAAGCTAGGTGCTAGGTTGTCCTTTAGTTGTCCTTTACCTCTCTTCATTTTAGGAGTCATGTGTAATCTAAAAAATATTTGATAAAATTCGCATGAGATTATAGTATAACTCCATAAGGCTCCTACGAACACATTTTTAACCATACAAACATTCATCCATGGATTTATAACTATTTTCCTAAAAAATCTCAAATTTTCAGCCTAACCACTACGTGGAAGAAATCCATGGTGAAATTTAAAATTTTTTATACAAAAACGCAGACCTTACCAAGAGAAGACGAAATCTAGAGTTTGAAACCTCAACACCAAGCCAATCAAGTACAAATCCAAGCCCTAGGGGAGCAAAGTTGCGAAAAGGAGGAGGAAGAAGATGAACTAAGGTGAAAAATGGTAAAAATCAATCAGTTTGACACTTAAAAAAAAGTTTTGGTCAGTCTGGCACTATAACGGTGAGGTATGACGCTATGGCGCCATGCTTTGCGTCATGAGCGGTGCTATGGCGCCCAATACTGGTGCTATGGAACCATTCAAACTGTCCATATTTTAGAAATTTTTATATATTTAACAAGACCAAAACAAAACCAAAATTTCTAAACTTTTATATTTCAGTTTTAATGGCCATTTCAATAGTTTTGAGTTCATGAACAATGCAAAATTTTAAGTGTGCAACTTCAATTTAAGACAAATAAGACCAAATTTTCACACTAGAATAGAACTTGTTTTGTTATATAAATATTAGTTTCAACACATAAAACATAACATGGATATAATTAGATATAAATTCACACATAAACAAACATGCATAAGTTTTTAGAGTCACTATGAAGAACAAAGTTGACACACCACAATAAACACTCGATACAACAAGATTTTCACAAAAACACTTAAGAGTAATTATGCTCAATGTTGTCTATACCCCATTCAACTTTTTTATAGGTATGATCAGAGAGATAGTAGAATGGAGTGCGAGGGAAATTTTGAGCAATTGTTTCAATATTCCAATTATTTTCTTCATACATTCTTATCTGATATCCTTGGAAACTATTCAAATGTCCAAATTGGAGTTTTAACTGCCACTCCAAGTTCTTGTAGTAATGGTAGATGTCACTTAACATGTTGTGGAGATGAGATAAATCCTCTTCAATCTTTCTAAGTTTGTCTGTAATCCACTCTAAACTTAATGCAAGAAATTCATTGAAGTAGGTTTGAGCATCTTTATGCATGGACTTCTTGTTTGTCAATCTTCCATTGCTACTACTCTCCATTGCTTCTCTAAATAAGAATCCTACAATCTTTAATCTTACTAAAGTGTAAAGAACTATGAAGGGTTGCCTCGATTCCCATCCTAGACAGTTTTATAAAGAAGAGAGAAGAAAATCAAATTTTGGGTGGTTAAAGGGAGTTAATCAAACTGTGGCGCTATGGCGCCAGATATGACACTATAGCACCAAACTAACATTTTAAAATATTGAATTTCTTTCATTTCCTACTCAATTTCATCAATAAAATAATTTTTTTGGGTCATCATAACAATGTAAGACTTGAAATCACTTCATAAACACATCATAACCACAATCACTAATAAAATCAAACCACACTGATAACTATGTGTTGCCTCCCACAAAGCACTTGGTTTAAAATTATTCGCCCAACATATCCAAGATTTTTACTTTAGTAGACCCAACGTTAGGATCTCTTCAAATGTAGGACTATCTCCACTTATATAAGCTTTTAATCTGTGTTAATTTACCTTAATTATTCTCCCAGTTTTAGGATTTTCAATATCAACAACACCATAAGAATAAACTCTTACCATAATAAATGATCATGACCACATGGATTTAAGTTTTCCTAAAAATAATTTCTATGTTATATTTTATAATAAAACCTCTTGTCCCGATTCAAAATGTTTTTTCAAAATCTTCTGTTAATGTCTAATTTTCATTTTCTTCTTATAAATTCTGACATTCTCATAAGATTCATTTCTTATCTCATCAAGCTCATTTAATTGCAATAATCTTTTCTCACTAGCATCTTTTAAATTATAATTGAACTCTTTAATATATCAATAAAATTTATGCTCCAATTTTACTGGTAAGTGACAAGTTTTTCCATATATGAGCCTATATGGTGTCATTCATATATTGTAAGCAGTCCTATAGGCCTATAATGTACTATTAAGTCTAGTAGACCAATCCGTCCTATTAGGATTTACATTTTTTTCTAACATTCTTTTAATTTCTGGATTGGATGCTTCTGTTAAACCACTAGTTTGAGGATGATAAATTGTGGCAATTTTGTGTTTAATCCCATACTTTCGAGTTAATGTTCCAATTGTTCTATTCTTAAAATGGCTTCCCCCATCTGTAATGATTTCTCTAGGCATTTTATATCTTGTAAAAATATTTTTTCTTAAAAATTTTGCAACGTTCTTAGCATCACAGCGAGGTAAAACAATTACTTCAATCCATCTAAAAATTATATATATATATATATTTCGAGAGGATGGTATAAATGGTCTCATAAAAATTAAACCCCAAACATAAAAAATTTCAAATTCCAGTGTAAAATTTATGGGTATTTCATTTCTTCTAGAAATAATGCCTACTTTTTTATATTTATCACATGATTTTATGTAAGTATTAGCATCTCTGAACAATGTAGGCCAATAAAATCCATATTGTAAAATCTTAAATGCATTTTTATCAACCCCAAAATGTCCCTAAATTTTGATTTATGACATTTCTGCATAATTTCTTAGGGTTCTACCAATAGTACACATCTTCTAATAAGTACACATCTTCTAATAACTCTAATAACTAATTCCTTACATTGTTTATATAAATAAGGGTCATCCCAAAAATAAAATTTTGTATCGTGAACAAACTTTTTAATTTGATGGGTATCTAATATGTTGGGTAAAATATTACTAATTAAGTAGTTAACTATATCAACAGATCACAAACTTTACCATTCATTAATTGCATAAAGTTGTTCATCAAGAAAATTTTCATTAATTTCACCATTAAAGCTAAGATTATTTTCATGTTCAAGCCTTGACAAATGACCAGCTATCTGATTATCGGTACCTTCCTATCCACGACTTGGAAATCAAATTCTTGCATCAGAATGACCCATCTAATTAATCGTGGTTTTGCATCTTTCTTCATAATTAAATATTTTATAACAAAATGATCAGTATGCACAATACATTTAGATCCAATAAGATAATTTTTGAATTTATCAAAACCATATAGTATGGCTAATAGTTGCCTTTAAGTAGTAGTGCAATTAATATGAGCTTCATTAAGGGTTTTACTAGCATAGTATATCACTTTAAAAATTTTATCATATTGTTGCCCTAAAACAACCCCTATAACATAATCACTAGGATCACACATTAATTCAAAAGGTTTTGTCCTACAGTGCATGCTTTCAAAAATTAGGTGATAAATATATTAAATATCAAAACTGGATATAGGTTTTCTTGAATTAAGGATGAGCTCAGTTTTAGGACCATTGGCCCTGATAATTGTCAAGGGACACTTGTAAGAAACCATCAACATCTATGTGCCCAAAGTCCAAAATCAGCTAGGAATTATCAGCAAGATGATTAAAGGAGAGCAGCCTTAGCTTAATCAAGGTAACTAAGCAGTGGACATTCAGAAGGTTGCAGCAAAAAATTCATTGTTTGACACTTGGAAAAAAATTATTAGTTATAAAATAAACAGATTTTTGTTACTCTATCATATATTTTGTAAATCTGATGGTCCACAAGCTAGTCACACTATTAGGCCAGAACCACCAACAACCTAAAAAAGCAAGGGCTATTTTTTACCAAATATCAGTGAATAGTAGTACGAACCTTGCACCCTCACAAAGTCATCGGGTCTGGAGATACAATAATATTTTGTCATTCCAAATTTAACATAAGATGCCTTTTTCATCATCGCTCATTGATCCCGATGTTTTTTATATGTAAGGATTTATGAATTTGACACTAATACTAGAAAATTTTAATCTCTAGTAATGGTGCCAAAAACTTGATCCTGATTAACTATTTAATTGCAACAGCATAACAACACTTTAATTATATTTTCACTTGTATTTCCTAACTTTGCAATAGAGTCAAAACTTGATCTTGAAGTACATAAGAATTTAACTTTTCAATTTATATTTGTTGGGATACTACGCAAGTATGCGTATCGTTATCAAGTAATATAAAACTTTTTTCTTAAGACCTGAATCGAACCCACAGGGAAAAATGCAATATGCTTAATTGATCAACAACTTTCTATTTAAAAAAGACAAATAATTAAAATAGAGATGTATTCGCAGTAAATAAAATTTAAATATTTTTGGTATTTTTGATATTTTGACGAAACAGTAACAATTTAAAAGGATAACTTGAGTTTATGTAAAAGAATAGCATTGAATTTGAAAATATCTTTCTCCTTATCATGAATCGGTAATTAACATAGGAATTTTGTGTGGTAGTATGCAAATTGTGTTGTGCCAAATAGGAGAAATTATATTCTTTACCCTATTCTTTACCCTTACTATACCCTTACTATAGATGTTATAAAGAACGTTGGCTAATTTAAAGTTTGAATAGTTCTGAAGACCGGCTAGGCAGGGAAGATACTAGCTCTCACTCTAGAGTTCCCTCAACTCCCTCCACATGGGGGCTAACATCTCGCATCAGAACAAAAAATAATAAACCAAGTTGGGGGCTTTAACCTGTCACTTTAAAGTTTTCTAACTCTACACCCTTCAATCTACACCCTTCAATTTTTTTGCACTAAATCATATGAATTACATTCTTATTCATACGATTCTTTCCACTTCTTTCCACTTGTTGACTGAGACAATACCAGCTCGATTCTTACATGTTCTCACAAAAAATTTTAACATCTGGATTGGCCAAATCAAGAAATAAATGAAGAACATGAAATTGAATCATCGCAACTTCTTCCAACATTAAAAATTAATACTCTCCACAACTTCCATCCAATACTTTAACTACTTATAATTTTAAGGAGAAAGATAAATAAAACTACTCAAAATCCATAAAGAAAACAAAACCACACTTTAGTTTAAAAGTGGAAATCATTGTCAAACCAACAAGAAGTCTCGATTAAAACCAGAAGTTATTTAAAATAAAAGATAAAAACTTATCTCAATCTCAAATAGGAAAGAACAAATGCAATATATAAGAATAAAATTTTTAATGATCTCTTCTCTTTTACAACACTCTAAACTCTCAAATAAAACTAAAAACAAAAGGAAAAAGTAAATTTTGTGTGGTGCTTGAATCTCTTGAATCTCTCCACAAGATGCTTGAATCTCTCCACAAGATTCTCCACGATCCTCTTCCTCTTCAAGCATTCTCTCCCTCTTCAAGCACATTCTCCATCTTTAAACACCACCTTCCAAATGTAAAAACTTTCTTTTTTTATAAATCTCCAAGAGGTTCCTTGGAAACTCTTCAAAATACATACAAATTTGATGTATTATCCAAGGGATGCCTCCTTTCACAAGTCTTTTAATAATATTTTCGTTCCTAGTGGTCATAACCACCCTCTTTAGCGAATAGGTGTCTCTAATACCTCTTCAAAATTTGGCTAAATGAAGAAAATCGCCAAAGAACTGTCACTGACGCTTAAGCGCGGGGCCATTAGCGCTTAGGCGAGGCTGACCGTGGCTTTATATATGCTTAAAAATATAAGTATTTAATATTACTGCTAAAAGAATTAATTCCTCAGTAAATGTACAAAAACTTAATAACAGTTATAGATTTGATAAATATGGATGTAATAAATATTTAATAATTGTAAAGTCACACTTTTCAAAGCAAGTATACATATTGCTCAAGTAATATAAGGCTCTAATGAAGTCCTAGATATCGATCCCACAGGGAGTAATATTAGAATTACGAACTAAGATTTTAGAAAAGAAATACTTTAATCGCAACAACGAAATTCAATTTGTTTATCTGTCACTAATAGGCAATTGAAATAAATATGTAATTTTAATAACTATTAAATAACTAATTATGTTAGTGAGGTTTTTAATGTGATATTCAATATATAAGAAAGCATTCTTCTCCTTATCAAAAAATTATAGTGAATGGATAAAGTGAATCAGTTCAA
>NW_018251821.1:3939-46276 GCF_001263595.1 Phalaenopsis equestris | reverse complement strand
AGATCTCATGGGGAAAACACAACAAAACTCGGAATTCATATATAAAAGCAAAGTCATACAAACTACAACAAGTAAATAAACTTATCTCTAATTTCTCCTCAAGAAAACTCCTCGAAGTTCCTCTGAATCTCTTCCTTTTCTTTACAACACACAAAATTCCTCTTCGAAGCGACAAGGAGGAAGAAATGTCTCACTTTCCCTCCACTCTTACAATCTCTCAAAGAATTCCTCACAATTTAGACTCTCTACACTTGTTTCACACTTCAATTTTGAGTCTCCCCCCTCTGTAGGACCTTTCAAACATCTAGGACCTCTCTAATTTTCGTTCAAAATCTTCTTTTAAAGTTGTGGATGAGTTTTCCCAAGAGTTGCCTAAGCACCCCTCCAAAATTCGCCCTTATCTAATGCCTAATTGGACATAACTGCCGAGCTCGTCGTTGGCAACCTCAGGCGCCGTCGGCGGACCTTCTAAGTGAATTAATTATGGAGTCTCAAAAAATTCTTGCCGTCAGCGCCGTTGGGCTAGCCGCTGGCGCCCTAGTTCCCCTAGTTCAAATCTTCACATTTTGGTCCTTTTCGCTCCAAATTCACTCCTTTTTGTATCTTTTTGCTCTAATGACCCTAATTCATCATTCCTACAACAAAAAATCAAAAATATCTTTCTTTAAAGTACAATATCATCAAAAACAGTATAAAATAGATATGAAAATCTCAACATATTTTCTTTTGGTCAGTGGCCTTCTTTGTTTAACCGGCGCTTAAGCGCCAAAAAACTTTAGCACAATTTTCACCTTTTGCTCCAAATTTGATCATTTTTCACTCCTTTTAGTATTTTTTAACTTTTTACTTATATCTGAAAGAAAAATACAAAAATATCTTCTATTAAAGCGCAATATATTAAAAAATAGGTATAAAAATGCATCTAAAAATACTATATATTTTAGGTATGTCACTCATACCACCAACACGTCCAACTTATATGCCAATTCGATGATCCATTTAAATTGTCACACTTTAAATGTCTATAACTAGCAAAGAGGGTTTAAGTAATATGGTTAAAGCCTAACCCCTTAAGCATTGGATATTACTATAAGTTAAGACATGTTGGATCAATTTCATGGGATTCAGTATTTTATTTAGTTTTGGTTATTGTTCTACCTTTTTTCTAACTTTTTAAAATATCGAGTTTCTTTAAAATTCACAACAAATATAAATGACCTCTGAAATACCTTGAATGCTACTAAGGCTCAAAGGATATGAACCTAAACGATCCCAACATATTCTAAGCTATTTCAAGTTCATTTTAACTCTCTATGAATTTTTGAATTTATTGATTAATAATAGGAAATATTAATAATAAAAAATAGATCTTGAATATTTTGTTACTTCTTATGATTTAATTATTCTATGGGTGAAGACCGTACTCAATTTAAAGTTCTTGTAAAGAAACTTATTCAAGTTTTATCAAGAGGGGTGTAAGTGTAAATATTTAATTTGACACTTAAATCACTTTCCCTAACCAATTCAGATATGTTAGAGCTGTTGATTAGTTGATTAATAATTCACCCAGTAAGTTATCCCTTATGAGTCACATTTTTTTTAAATAAGTGGAAGACCACTTAGTGTATTTTTATAATTTTTAAAAAGTTTGGCAATATATTCCTTAGATTAGGTTAAAGCTTAGAAATTTTAGAGTATTTAGATGTTCATATCTTACTTAAGAACTTTTCATTTTAAGCCATGGTAACTTTAGGTTATGGATAGTTTATTATGGATCCTTTAAAGCATTGAGGGTAGATTAGTAATTTAAGCAACTACTTTGATTTTCAAATAAATGATTACACGGGTCACTACAATTTGTGGTGTGAAGCCCAAATCAGAGAACTATATGTCCCCATATCATAATCCCTACCACATGGTCACCCAAGCATGGATGTCTCTGACCTCCAACAATTTCTAAATTTACATATTTACCCATACTATGCCTTTAATAACTTAGTAACTACCCTAATTAACCCTTAATGTTTCAAACATTTCAATACACATTTGATCATAACTTTCAACCCTTTTACCTTTCGATGTCACTTATAATTAATTAATTAAGGGCTGAGATGCAAATATGATATTTACAAATGTGCTATTTTGGTGACTAACTTTCTAACTATCCCCATACAACTCCACTTGTTACTAAACTTAGCTAGTCATTCACCCATAGGCAATTAATGTTTTCGAGAAGGCTTTATACTTTTCTGAAGTTTATTTTATTTTCAAAAATTAAATAAATTAATAATTTTTGAATCATAAGAAAAATATATTTAGATATTTAAAGTACACTTTTTGTCTTTAATATTTTTATAAGAACATCTTATGCTTATTTTCTATAATCAGAAAAAATTTTGTATCATTTTGAATTTTTTTTATTTTTTATAATTTTCAATTATATTCAATAGAAAAATATTTAGAAAATACATTTTTTATATAAATTTCATTTTTATTTTTCTTTTGTGCCTCTGGCCTTACTTAACTTACCAAACTTTATTCTCCTTAGACCAACCCTAACTATAAAAGAATACAATAACAATTAATTATTAGTTTCTGGTCATTACATTTTGCCAATATAATATCCTTCTAGTCACTGGATCACATAAATCACACAAAGAACAAAACTTAATACAACAAAATTTACAGACACTAAAAGATAAACCCTACATTTATCAAGGTTATTTATGTCAAAAACATCTTTGTACACATGAAGTAAATATACTTTTTGGATTTTTGGATATAAATAACCATAGATTATACTTTCAACATTTATTTCTAACAGATGATAAAAATTCAAACTGTATTTTAGTATGAATGAATTTTCTCCAACAACATACGATAACATTTACACATGAAAATATTAATATAAATAATTATACATTACCACGAAATACAGTTTCATAGCTTATATATTCCTACTTACAAACTTACCCATATACACAATTTATGTGACGCGGGAAGTGATATTACAGTATGTAAAAAATGCATAATACCATCACACATACCAATCCATTCACAAGAATTACTACTTAAAACATTTAATGGTACCCTAACTATAAACCAATATTGGATCAATCAATACTTTGTAATAGAACTTATCCTATTAAAAATACAAAATTATGGTGTCTATCTGACAATGGTTCAGATATAGTTCTAGGTAATAATTTCTTTAAATCATTCTCATCTTTTACAAAACTGAAAATAACATTATTCTAGTAAGTCCGAATAGTTATTCACAAAACTGCCCAATTAGACAAACACCTCAATTTCACTCTACCAAACCTATTTTACGCATCCAACGTGGTGATTATCCCCTTGATCAAAACCTGAAAAATTCATTCCCTCATTTATTTGATAACCATCTAAGTATGAAAACTAAAACCTCTCCTGAAAATTCTAAACTTAATGAGTTACGGCCTTTTGCTATTTCATTATTTAAACAATCATTCTCAGAAAATCCATTATAATTTTGGAAGCAAGACGAAGCAGTAGCTAAAATAGAACCAATTAAACTTGTGCTTATTATAAGAGTAAGACCATGAAATACACCTCTGAAGACAAAAAAGAATTCCAACTTAAAATTAAAGAATTGTTAAATCTAAAATTAATAGAACCTAGCAAAAGTCCACATAGTAGCCCAGACTTTTTGATTAGAAATCATGCTGAGCAAATAAGAGGAAAGGAAAGATTAATAATTAATTATAAAAAGTTGAATGATAATATGAAATTTGACGGATACTTCTTACCTAATAAAGAAGTATTAATCAATCATATTAAGACAACTAAATGGTTCTCTAAACTAGATTATAAGTCTAGATTTTGGCAAATAAGAATGCAGCTAGACAGCCGTGAATTTACTACATTCAGTACACCTCAAGGACACAATCAGTGGAATGTAATGTCATTCGATTTAAAAAATTCCCCTCATATATTTCAAAGAAGAATGGATGCTATTTTTAGTAAACTATCACAATTTTGTCTTATATATGTAGATGTTATTTTAATATTCAGTTAAACCATTACTAAATAGTTAAGACATCTAACTCTGTTCGCACAAAAGACCCAAAAACATGGAATATTATTAATTAAGAAAAAAGCAGTCTATTTAACCAACACCATTGAATTCTTAAGACTTATAATAGATAAAGGTTCCATTGAATTACAAAAACACATATTAACAAAAATAGATAATTTTAAATAAATTAATAATTCAAAAGATTTATGATGTTTTTTTAGGATCTGTCAATTATGCAGAGTCATTCGTAAAAAAATCTAACAGAATTAAGGGCACCTTTATAAATGAAATTAAGGAAAAATATATTTTGGTACTGGGATGAAAAAGATGAAAATGGCGTAAACCAAGATAAAGAAATATGTAAAAATCTTTCGAAATTACATTTATTAATTACAAAAGACTATCTAATTATCAAAATAGACAATTCTGAAATTGCGATGCAGTCCTTAAAGCCAAAAGAAATAATATTGAACTGTTATGCTGATATAGCTCGAGAACAAACACTACAACATAACAAAATTATCACATTAATGAAAAAGAATTGTTAGCAATTAAAAAAGCAATTAAAATATTTGAAATATTTCTAAATGAAACATTCTTGATAAGAACAGATAATAAAACAACAATCTCATTTATAAAAGGAAAAATTGAATACTCTTTACCAAATAAAAGACAAATAAGATGGCAAGTTGATTTTTCGCATATACTTTTGATTTAGAATATATATAAGGTAATAAAAAGGCTTTAACTAACATTTTATCTCATGAATTATGCATGAAATAAACATGGATATAGAAAGTATGGAGACCTATGAAATATCCAGCAAAGTTGATGGAAAAATCAACACTGATCTAAATAACTATTTAGAAATTGTTGAATTGCAAATTTGGAAAATAGAATGCGAAATAGTTCTTGCTAGCAATGTTTTACAAGAATTAAGAAAATTGAAGAATTATATGATTGGAGATATACCAAAATGAGATATACCCTCCATCTTAGAATTAAAGATAATAGGAGACTTTGCAAATCTTTGAATCACTAAAGAAGAATATAAAGAAAATAATTCTTCATCAGAAAGTAAAATTCTAGAAATTACTACAAAAGAAGAGCCTTCATCTTTTAAAAATCTACCTACTTATACAAAAATACTGCAAGATACCACTTCAAAGAAAATTACAAATATTGTTGATAAATGACAGCAATTATCGTTATGTGAAGAAAGAATTAACCCACAAATCTATTTCCGCATGGCGGGAAAACATGAAGTAACATATATTTATGGAATTACAGATTCAAAGATTGTCTAAGAATTATATAAATGTGGTCTAATTAGAATGATATATATAAAGGATGAAAAAATCTTCAAAGAATTACCAAAGCCAGAAATCGAGGATGTTGATACTTTTCATCAAGTTATAAAACATTGGAATATATACATTAAAATGTATCAGACTTATCTTGAGATAATATGAAATGTTGTATCTCTTATCAACTTAGAATTAGCAGTGATTCATACACTCCCAAGTATAAATCAACAGTCATTATTCCAGAGATCGACAGCTCAAGATTTATACCAGATCTGGATTGAAACTAAGAAGATAGATTCTACAAATATCTAGGTATATTACACCTTAGGAAAATTTTTTATTTACAGTCATTGCAAGCAACCCACAAAAAAAAATTCTCAAAGTTATGTATAAAAAATGTATTTCTACACTTAGTCAAAATAACACAGCCATGATCAGAGAAGTCAAGGAAGTATTTTGCAAAAAATTACAAAAAAAATAAGATAGACAGATTCCCACGTATAAGAAGTATGAAGTAAGCTTGAAGACAAGAGTAATGAAATTCAGAGGTAAAGCAAAATATCAATACGTACAACAAAGTGAATTATTATCAACATAGAATATTACGACAAAAGCAGATTCTCACTTACTCAACCAACCTGAAACTACTCATAAAGCAGGCCACCTCTTATCACCAAATAATATTCCTAGAATTATTCTGACAAAAGCAGATGCTCACTTGCTCAGCTTGCTTGGAAAGAGGTATCAATTATTTCTTCCATGTAATGCCAACAGTGATGATTAATGTATTCTTTTCTCATCTATTTAAGGCTCCCCCTCCTCTCTGGGGAAGGCCGAGCGAATTAGGAATTCTTCTTCTTCTTCTTCTTCTTCTCTTGTAATCTACATATGTGTGTTTGTCATTATAGCTAATTATCTTTTTCCTGCTCAATGTCTGTAATTTTGTCTTTTAAGTATTAATGAGTATTATGATATGTTTATTTGTTTAAAAACATGGTTAGTTCTCTATTGATTTTTTATTTATTCTATTTATGCATAGGGTAGGAAACGAACTAATGTTGTGCTTTAAATCCTTGAAGTAATTGCATAAGGTTATGGTCTGCAAGGATCTGTGTGGTCTTGTTGAGCCTTAACGTTTTCTAGAAAATCACAGAGAAGGTGAAAGATGAACCAGAGATTCTAAGGTCAAACCCTAGAATATAAAGATATCATAATAGGATAAAAATTTTTTAAACTTTCATGCGGAAGCATAATGAACCCTAATACTTTAAGATAATCTTTCAGAAAGAAGAGTCAGAAGAAGTTCTTAAACATGGAAAATGATTTTGAGGAATTTGATATAATATTATGATAATTAAAGAAAAATCGTATGAATCATATTAGAGATATTGAAGAATTACAATATAGATTAAAAAATAATCTAAATTTAGAAAATACTCCTGAACCAAAATCATTAAAAGTAGGAGAAACTTCAACTCCTTCTAGAGCTTACAAAATGGTATTAGAGCCAAGTAATCTGCAAAAAAACACTAATGATTTACGTACGCTACTTTGTCTTATGAATCTTTTATTAGCTTTTATGAACAACAAATAAAAGATAAGAAAGAATTAAAAAGACGTTTACTAATAGCAGAAGAAATTGATGTTGAATAAAAATTACCTCGAACAAGAATTCAATAGAATATGTGAACTACTCCAAATAAATTTAAAAAATAGGCAGTTAGAAGTATTCCAAGAGGAAAAAAATTTTCATATAAAATCTCCCTTAGGAAATTCAAATGAGTGGATTCTAATAAGTTATATGATATTAAAACAACAAGTTGAACTAGGACTCTATTCCGAAAATATATCTAATGAACTAGTTCATCTATGGAATTAAACCTAAACCAATTATAAAAAATTAAACTATTTAAAAATTTAATCCAGTCGAGATAAAAAAAAATTGCCAAATACAGAAAATACTTCTAACATATATGAATTATGAGTAAGATTAACTCAATATCAGGACGTACTAAACAACAATATAGCCACAACTGCTATTTTAGTTTAAAAAATACTACTAATCTAGAAATTCTAGGATGAACAAATACAAATAAATATAACTCTTTAGAAAATATACATGGAGTTATATGTATCAATGAAGTTATTTCAATAGATGAACATTCTCATTCAGAAAATGAGATAAAAGATTTAATTAATGCCTTAACTGAACATCAATTTATGGCTACACCTATTAGTTACGCATCTGTTGACACTCCTTCATCCAACCAACCGATGGGATTACCCTCTTCGTCAAATACTAACGAAGCTAGTACAAGCCAAAACACAAGTTCTTATATTTGTTATCTACCTCCTAGCATTAGACGTAATCCTACATTCAGAAATAGAACAAAATCTAGAAATGAAGACAACATACCTTAACCCATAAGTGGGCATGGTATTTATTTAAATATAGACTGCAATAAAAATATTAACAAAAAAATTGATAAATGAGTAATAGAAAATAGCTTAGCCATATATAATTTTAATTTAAAAGGATAAGACGTCTATGGACTTTTAGAAAATACACTTAGTTGAATTGCAAAAAAAATTGTTTTCAAGACTAAATAATAATAAAAAACAAGAAATAAGAAAAACTTTTTTTATCAGAAAGAAGCATATGAACGCCTGGAAAATGACCAATTATATATGGAGATTTCATAAAAAGTGAATTTTTAGGATACAAAATTAGATGCCACATCAAAATAGGAAAATGAAAGCATCAGACATATATAACAAAACAGAAGATAACAAAACTAAACATCTGCAACATCTGTTATTTAAATGAATATAGTTGCGAGTATCAAAAATATTTGTATGATATTCTAATTGACTAGAAAAAAATCACTGATGTTTGAACTCTTTGATGATAATGATATGTAAGTTGCTTTTCCATGCATCTTTGATAAGTTGGTGACATGATCTGTTGAATCAGTTCACGCTTAACAAAAGTTCAAGAGTGGGAAGCTGAAGTTGGTGGGCAACTTAGCTTCAATGAATTCTTTTTAAAATGCATTCAACAATTTCAACCTCCTCTTCTCAAATCATTTCTCAAAGTGGTCAGGGAAGGCAAGGAGTTCTTTTCTTCAAAATCTTAGCACAGACTCATCAAAATCTTGGTAGTTGTCATTGTTAATATATTGCAATTCACTTAGTACAAAATTTCTTCTTCTACCTGCTAAGTCAAAGCAGTCTTTGGGAACTTGGACTCTAAATATGCTTTTGGGATCTAGTCCAAGTCCTCTTGGGAAGTTTTAGAAAGCCTTTCTTCTAATTTAGTGACCTATCTAGTTGTAATGAAGGCCCAATTCCTCATATTTACTTAAGCTTTTGTGGTTGGTTCATTGAGCACCTCTTTTCAAGATCTTAAGGTATCTATTGTGATTCATTGCATACAACCATGAGTCATAACAAAACCTTTTTTCGATGTTGTCTCATGCATACAACTTTGTAGATGTTGGATATTAATTTATCCATTAGTCAAACCAAAACCTTATTTAGCATTGATCAAGACAAGTTTGAGAGAAGAGTGTAGAAGAAATAGATGAGCAATCGAGAGAAACCACCATAATGCTCAATAGTATAGCAATTTTTGGCTAGATTGCACAAAATTGTGAAAGCAAATTACATCCACTTTACACACCCAATGAGAATCAAGTATTGAGTGCTAGACGTAAGGTTGTACAATGTGTTGAATACAAGGTACAAAATGATGCCAATTGATTACTTGCTGTAAAATTTGAAAAAATAAATGTGTAGTCTGAAAAGCCGAACTAATATTTGGCTAGCTAGTTAAAAGGAAATCACCCAATTCCTCTATTGCAAGTTACCAAGTTGCTCCTAAGCTTGTGAAGCCATCAAACTAGCAAATTTGTTGTAATTCTGGCGAGTTCTCCAAGAACTTGGTTATCAAAGCAATGGGTGTAAGTGGATCAAGCTGACACAAGCACAGCTCGATAACTGGCTCGTGAACTGAGCTCGATGAGCTAACAGACTAAATTCTTGCTAGCCGCAACTCGACTCATTAGCTCGTGAGTCGGCTTCTTTAAAAAAATACATATTAACTTAAAATATACTCAAATTATATTATATTTGAAAACATTATTTTTATGGTATTAAAAATATTTTAAAAAATAATATTTTATATTTTAAATTATGTAATTACTTATTATTTCTCTCCTAATTACTCATTCT
Source organism: Phalaenopsis equestris (assembly GCF_001263595.1). Lineage (NCBI taxonomy): Eukaryota > Viridiplantae > Streptophyta > Magnoliopsida > Asparagales > Orchidaceae > Phalaenopsis > Phalaenopsis equestris. The sequence goes on along the minus strand of NW_018251821.1, from coordinate 36,679 downwards.
ATTAGTTTTTTTTATTTTATTTTAACACTGACTTAACTTAATATTACTTTTTCTCTTTTATAGTAACAAGCCGGATAGTTAGTACGCTCAAACTCGTAGACTTAAGTTCAAGCTCGATCATAAATAAAAATTAATCAGGTTCAAACCGACAGTGGCTCGAGCTCAACTCGACTCGTTTACCCCCCTCTAGTTGAGGCCTTCTAGAACTCAATTGTGCGGTGAGGTTGCCCTGATATCGGCAAGTTGGTTTGTCCTCAAACCGGCTGGCAAATTTTTTTAACCAGACTCGTGAACTCTACCCGGACTCAACTGGAAAATTTGGCATGAGCTTGTCTTGGATGGACAAATCTTCGTACACCACCCAACCCCATTACAAATTTGGAAAAAAAAAAATTCTCTTTGTAACTTATCGCACTCAGAAAGGTAAAAAAACGTACTTTACGAAAAAAATCAGTCAATGTTCTCCTCGATTCAATTCAATTCAATTCAATTAACATTACTATTTTTTTATTAACTCTCATTCAATTCCTTCAATCAATCAAAAGCCAAAACATACCGTTACACGAAGGCACCTTTTATTGATTTGGAGATAGCTTACCTCCCTGTTTCCTATTTAATGGTGCTGACAAGCGCACATATTCTTTAAGCAGAAACAAAATGACCACAAAATAATACTTGGCAGTGATTTTCAAGGAAATCATTGATAAATTTATCCATAACAAATGCAGTTTACAGCTAAGTTGCCGTCAAGCTGAAAAAATAGAAACTACAACAAATTAGTACTCCGAGGAATGAGAAAGAAAAATTGAACTAACAATTGCCTTGCAGCACTTTTCTCTATTTTCATAAGGAGCTGTCAATTTACTGTTCTGAGCAGAACATGCTTCTTCCAGTACTAGCACCTATCAGCTCATCTTCTTTGCAGAAGCGTTCGCTTGACTAGTTTCATGTGGAATATCTGGAATTTTACATATATGCCACGCAATTGTTATGTATTTAAATATCTAATTTGGAAGTTGCAATTTTAGATGAAAGCAGTACCAACCTAGAAAGCATGGCAGATGAAGCATTCGCTTAAGGAACTGATCTGTCCACTTTTGCGGAAGTAGGAAGCCCGCTTAGAAGACTTGGCAACCTGCTGCATTTGGCTAGCAGTTGCAGCACTTCGCATCTCCTCTGCTTTCTTCTGTGCTGACTTTAGCTTCTTTAGTATTTTGTCCATGGAAGAAGATCTTCGCTTTTCAAGCTTCATCTAAAAAAAAAATCAAAATAATAAACTTGATAGAAACCAGAAAATTGTGCGCTTGTTGATTGGACAATTAGGATATTAAAAAGCACCTCTAATTTCCTTATTTCAGCCTCAGCTTTTGCTTTCTGTAAATTCTCCCACGCTATAATTTTGGCTTCCTCTCTTTTCACCCTATATATGATTTCACAGACAAACGAAGTTTATTTGTATTTCATGAAGCGTCAGTATATATATCAATACCATTTAAACCTGCGTCAGCAATTTAGTGGAAAGATATTTCTGCCTGAAACACATCAGGAAAAGATATATGTCAAGCTTACAAACAAATTAAAAATAAATATAATCATTGGTTCATGGGCACATTGTTTTGTCATTGCTGGCTCACCCATGGTTTAGAACAACCGCGGTTAACTATTACTGGATGAATGTGATGGCGAAAGAAGAGGATAACAAATAGATAAAGCACTAAATATTATGTGAATCAGTTAAAAAATAATAAAAAGAACTTAAATCAATATTCTTTCCTGCTTAATTTTAGCTGATGATTATCACATCGCATTACAAAAAATAAATATCACACAATAAATAAATTTACAACTTACAAGTGATATTGATTGCTTCTTCAGCATTTTACTAAGCTCGGAAAGTCACCTAGTGCCTCAGGCATCTTGTAAATATATTGTAGTGAAAGTGCCTGGCTTTTTATAACTCTGGAAGAAAACAATACTCTACCTCCTAGGAAGAGGAAATGGAGCCAATCCACAACTAAAATACCACACAAGCATAAAAACAAAAGGGGCGCATGAAAATATGCCTTTCAAAGCCTAAATATATTCAATATCACCGAAAAACAATCCCCAAATTTCTTGAAACTTAGTAAATAAGAAAATATCATGATATTTTTTAAAAATACCATAACCATGAAATCTAGATGATAAACAAAAGGCCTAAACAATACCAAAGATAACCACTCGGACACTCATCAAAGATGATATCATAAAAACTTCGATCAATTCTCTCCGTTTGTTATTTAGTTGTAATTGCTATTTAGGTTGACTCCGAGCTAGCTATGGAGTCAGGATCCAAACCAAGGACCATAGGCCCAACTCATATTAGACTCTTATTAGTTCTCCCAGGATGTCTGTCTCCACATGCAAACTGTAATTTCTACCTTAAGTATTTCTCTCATAACAATTTTCATGTCTCCTACAAATGTTCAAACTCATGTGTGAATAGGTTCATTAACATAATCGGATTCCGTTTTAAGTTTATATGTATAAACTTGATTGGTTTTTGAATTTTTTATCCATTCCTAACAAACCTTTTCTTCATATATTTAACAATTCAACAAATAAATTTTATAAAGTAGTCAAAATCTCACCCCTTCGATGATACGCTAAGTTACCCTAATAGCAGGCCCCACTCTTGAATAGCATATTGACACAACCAAAAGCTCTAATGCTAGATTGAGGCAGAATGTTTTCATCATATGTAAACTCAATGTGTTGAAAACCAAACAAAAAGAATGATGCAATAATAAATTAAATTTAAAAAAATACAGAAATTTGAAGCATGAAAAATTATCATACAAATGACTTTCTCACTAAAAAATATTAGAGAAGAAAATAGAAAAAAAAAATCATGAAGGTCAGAAAAAATAGAGACTTCTTGCCAATCGCCCTTGCAACAGACTCAAAAAAATCCCACATTCGATGGCAAACACAAGTTCAGAAAAACCATAATTTTTTTATTGATAAAAATTAAAATTTTACATACTCAGATTCCTAATTTACACTCCTAAAATTCCCCATCGCATGTTTCATTTGAAATAATGAGATCAGAAACCACTGATCGCACGATATAAGACTCAACAAATAAGTAAGAATTCAAATACATAAAAAATACACTAAATTAAAGTTGCCATTCTTATTAAAATAAAATCCACAAAATGCTTCATCCATTCGTATAACTAGCAAAAAATCGGGAAACAAAAACCAACTCAGCTAAGATAACATAAATCACTTCATGAAAGTCACGGGGAATTGAAATTGCTGACAATCCAAATAAATCCAATTATAAATTACACTTCGTAATTGATAGAGGAATGAAACTCTGTTGAGAATTTAACCTTATTTAGGGTCACACTGATAAAAAAAATTGAAGAAGTCTAGAGGTTTATTTGTAAAATATTGTAATACCTTATTTAAGTTCATGTTATCAATATTCGGATTAGGTTTTGAAAAATCTTTCGGTATCAAAGCTTAACCTAGTTGCCGTCACTTCTCTTCCTTCCTCTTTGTCCTCATGTAGCTGGACGGAGCGGCCATCTCAGGCTGCAAGTAGAGATAACAACTCGTGACTCAAGTTCTGACTGAAGAGACGGGTTCGCGACGAAGCGGCCACTTTAGGTCGCAACTAGAGCAGGGGGATCGGGCCTGAAGCTTCGCGATACAGTCGCGATGGAGGCCGCGAAGCTAATTGGGAAGGCATCGACGAGATCGCGGCGACGAACACGAGAGTCACGATTGGAGTTCTCTATGTGTGTGGCCGGATTTTGCTTTGAAACCAAAGGGGGCAATGGTTTCGACAATGTTCTGCAGCTAGATTTACGAGATGAGGAGGAAGAAACATCGGGGTAGGGTAGCGAGGAAGAGCAAAGCTTATTGTTGTTTTGGGATCCTCCTCCTACTGCGAAACTATGAACAAAAAAGACTAACGCGAAGGACTTCGAATCAACTAAAGGGTTTCTTTGAGCAGGAGAGGTACAACCTTGTATTTTTAAATGACAGGAGATAGAAATAATGTGGGAGGTAGAGGAGTGGAACTTTTGGGAAAGATAGATTATGAAGTTTTGAAGGTCCTGATCGGGCTAATACAGAGAGTTGACGCCTCGACGGGAGCCACTACCTCAACACGTGCTTCGCGCAGCTAGATCTCCCTCTTGTGAAGCTGAAGCTTGATGGACCGACCACATATCTGAGCTAGTCGTGTCAGGTCGAGGTTGTTCTAGTAGCGAAGAGACTAGAAGGATATCTGACTGGGACGAACCAAAGAGTGACAGTGCTGAGAGTGATAAGTGGAGAACCACACGCCTTAATCTACACCTGATTACTCAACTCAATTGTTCCTTCAATTGCATTATTAGTAGATGGCATTCAAAAGGTGAGGAACATTTGGGCAAAACTGAAGAGTATTTATGTTGGGACGAAGAACCATATGAGAGTGTTCCAAAATCAACATGAGATGAGCAGTAGTATAAGGTGATAAATTAATTCAGGAATACGCCATAAAATTGGAACGGCTATGGACAGAACTTTATCACTTTTCACCGATGTCGAGTTTTTGTGATCCGGAGTGCAAGAAATGGGAGATGAGGACTATGCAATTTCTAGCCAATCTGAAACAGGCATTTAATCAGAGTAGATCAGTCCTCATGGCGCATGTTAATATCCCTTCACTGGATGAGGCCATTGCTGCAATGATATAAATGGAGAGCCACATGAAGCTACACTGAGTCGAGTGGACTTCCAGATGCACGATCAGCATTGTCTATCTCGAACCCGAGTATAATATGTGCCCAAGGAGAGACACGAGTGTTACAACTGTGGTGAAGTCGGGCATTTGAGCAAAACTTGCCCTACGCCACCTAAGGAGAGAGAGACCGGTGGATGTGAATAGGGTGAAGGACGTAGTCGTGATGGTCGAAAAGGTGAAAAATGGGGCTACCAGGCAAATATGAACGTAGCAAGCACAGGAGGGAGAGACAGGGGTTGCTTTTACCAATGAGGATCGTGAGCATCTGGAGTTGTTGAAGAGGAAGCTGAAAGTAGCAGAAGAACTAGCTGAGAATGCTTCCAACCAGTCATCATCAAGAGGTAACATTGTCACCTATGCTCACTCTAACAAAGATACTTGTGTAATGCATCAGAATAGATGGTAAAAACCAAGTATACAATACTCTAATAAAGGTCAGATACATCATATGCTCTTGCCTCTATTTCAATCACAGGATCATCATAATAGATGGTAAACTCTGGTGCGTCTTGACAAGTGATGGAAACTGCCAAAGAGTTCTCTTCATATACTCCAATAGTTGTACCAAAGAACATTCAAGTTAATAATGGTAAGACACAACCTGTAGTTGGTAAGAGTACAGTTAGAGGTACCAACTATGATTTTGTTCAATGTTTTGCATACTCATTTTCCTGTCAACCTTTTATCTATTAGTGTCATTATCGTTCAACTAAAATATATTGTTTTAGTTGATATCCCTAAGATGATTTTTCAAGAGAAAGGAATGGGTCGGACACTTGGGACTGAAACTTGGCATAATAAACTCTGTTATTTGGATCTGGAGAGGATGGACTTGGTTTTGACATCTATGATAGAGAGTGATAGAGTAGAAGAAAATAGGATGAGTGTGGAGAATGTGTTGTTCTTATATCAAAGACAAATGAGACACTCTTGTTTTAGTTTATCAAGCTAGCTATATCCTTCTTTGTATGAAAAGGCAAATAAACAAAAATTTGTTTGTGATGCTTATGAGTTTGTCAAGATTACTATGAACTCTTATATCAGTTCTGAGAATAGGAGGTATAGCTTTTTGAATCGATTCATTTTGATGTTTGGGGACCCTGTTCTACAAATTCTATGAATGGTTATCGATAGTTTGACCTTTATTGATTGTTTATTTTCATGTTACTTAATTATATTTGATGAAAAATACGGGTGATGTGTTTGTTTGTTTTAAAGACTTCTACGAGTCAATCCAGACTGAATATGGTGCAGCAGTGAAGATATTGAAATCTGATAATGAGACAGAACATACCAACAAAAAACAATTGGGGAATACTTGTCAGCCCAAAGAATACAGCATCAAACCATATGTTCACACACACCTGCACAAAATGAAGTAGCAGAAAGAAAGAATAGAAACTTTCTAAAGGTTGTCTGAAGCTTGATGATCGCAATGAATGTCCCAAAGCACTTATGGGGGCAAGATGTTTTGACAACTGCTCAATTGATTAGCAGGATGACATTAAAGGTGTTGAATTGCATGTCTCTTTGTTAGATGTTGAATGGAGATAATGGCAGGATCCTCCAATTGAAGGTATTTGGATGTGTATGTTTTATAAATAAAAAAGAACCATTAATAGGAGAAATGGATCTGAGAGTTGTGAAATGTATGTTTGTGGGTTATTATGCCACCCATAAAGGGTGTGTCTGCTGGAGCCTGATAGAGAAGAGACTGATTGTGAGAATGGATGTGTCATTTAGAGAATTGGAACTATACTATATGTCAGATGTGATCTAACCTTTCGGGGACTCGCCAAATACTAAAGATATGAGGCAAGGTGGGGTGCGTAGCAATAATGAGAGAGTAGGACACGAGGGAGCAATGCCTTATCCCGTAACATAGAAGAAATCAATTGAGGAACCGAAAAAACAAGAGAGAACTTAGAGGTGGTGAGATTCATGTTGAATGTGAGCTAAGGGTGTACGCACGACAAAAGGAAGCAAAATAAAGAAATAGTGTCTACAGTGATACTTGTGCCAGCTAGTCCCTTGTTCCGATCTTTCTCGACTCTTGAGACTTCTACACCATCCCTCCAACTCTGAAATCCCAGGAGAAATGATTCCTCATTCTTCTCCTAACCCAACAATTTTAAGAACGATCTCTCGCAACAATGTGGGACTTCCTCCTGATTATTTTGGGTGAGAACATGACATTGCTAACTTTCTTTCATAATCTAACATATCCCCATTACATGAGCATTCATTGCATCTTTGGATATTATTTCTATATCAGGTGCTGGAAAGTTGCTAAGGAGAATCCCAAGTGGAATGCATGAAGAGCTTAGGGCACTCGGTAAAAATCAGACATGGGAGATAGTGCCACTACCAGCCAAGAAAACGATAGTTGAGTGTAAATGGATCTTCACAGTGAAACAAACTCCATAAGAAAAGTTAGAGCGGTATAAGACACGACTGACGACGAAAGAGTATAGTCAAACATTTTACATTGCTTATGATAAAACATTTATACCAGTAACAAAGATGATCACCGTAAGTACACTTATTTCTCTTGTAGTAATTGTGGGTAGAGGTAACATCAACTTAATGTGAAGAATGCATTTCTTCATGGTGAGTTATTTGAGAAGGTATATACGTAAATACTACCAAGATTCGGTATAATCCAAACAGTGGGCAAGGTGTGTAGGCTCAATAATGCTTAAAGCAGTCTCCTCGAGTATGGTTTGACAAGTTTAGAAAGATTATGGTGAGCATGGGATATCAGTAGATCAATACAGACCATACAACATTCTTTCGACAACATGAAGGTCACTGCTATACTTGTTGTATATGTTGAGGACATCATTATCAACGGTGATGATGAGAAAGAGTATCCAACTAAAAGCAAGATTGGACGATGAATTTGAGGTGAAGGATCTTGGACTACTCAGATACTTTCTTGGGATTGAAATGACCCGTGAACCTGAGGAGATGGTCTTGTCCCAGAGAAATTTTGCACTAGATCTCCTCACGGAAACAGATATGATGGGATGCAAACCTACAATATCTACAATTAACCAGAAAGTCAAGATGGGTGCAAAAACAATGGAACCGATTTATCGTGAGAGGTACTAAGGATTGGTGGATCGTGTGATCTACCTCTGTCACACTCAACCCGACATCTCTTTTGTAGTGAGCATGGTGAGTCGTTACATGCATGATCCAAGGAATGGGCTATATGTAGGCAGTGTATCAGATTCTGATGTATCTGAAAAGTTTACTCGGGAAGGAGTTGAACTTCAGATTAAATGGACATGTAGACATTGAGGGCTTTTGTGATGCTGACTAGACAAGTTGTGCAGATGACAGAAGATCCGCCTCAGGATACTGCATATTCATAGGAGACAACTTGTTCTCTTGGAAGAACAAGAAACAATCTTTAGTAACGAGGTCAACAGCAAAGGCAGAGTATAGGGTCATGGACTTAAGAGTTGTCGAGAAGATGTGGCTGGGAGCCTTATTGGTCGAGCTCAAGGTGGACCAAGGAACTCAAATGAAGTTGTGGTGCGACAACAAGTCTACAATCAACATTGCCAACAACTCGGTGCAACACGTAGAACTAAACATGTGGAGACTGATAGATTCTTCATCAAGAAAAAGCTAACTAACAGGCTACTGGAGTTAAGTCATGTAGCCACTAAACGGCAAGTGATTGAATGCCTTACAAAAAGACTTAGTTCATTAGATTTGTCTAGGTTATGTGACAAGATGGGCTTAATGGATTTCTTTTGCCCATCTGAGAGGAAGTGTTGACGATTAGAGCTAATTTAGAGCCCTATTGATAAAAGATAATATTGAAGGAACCTAGGATTTTATTTGAAAAATTTAGTAATACCTTATTTAAGTCCATGTTATGAATATACAAATTAGGTTTTGAACAATCTTTCAACAAACTTTTGTAGAGAATCGACTTTCCATTTAATCCAAAAAACTCAACTAATAGATCTAATCCATAAAACTCCAACAGTAGCATTGGCAACTCCATAATACAAAACTTGAGCAGAACCAAATCAGAGGTTAACCAAATAAAATCTATAAATCAATAAAATCAAAATAACATATAACACATCCAATTCACAAAGTCACCAGAGACATGCTCTAAAATAAACAAACTAAATTTTGAACTAAAAAATTCAATGAAATAGGAAAAAATAATTTTGAACTAAGTAAATCAAAGAAACAAGGAAAAAAAATATTGAGATCATTTGTTTTCTCAATGCATTTGATGAGTACAAACTCCCAAATCTTCACTATGTTCGAATAATATACTTTCTCAATGGACTATCATACTATTCTTTTTCCAATTTAATTGGATGCCTTGTTAACAAAGTTAGCATGGAAGATCAGACCAGCCCCCCATCCACCCACTGCCCTTTCCCGCCCCTTCCTAATAATACCGAAATATACGAAAACAAATCCAACAATTTAGCCATATTACTGAATAAGTTATAAACAGCATTTTATAATACTAGTGTTGAAGTCATAACTCACTTTGAAAAACTTCTAGGTGTCTCTGAAATTTTCCAACCAGAAGGCTTAGCCTCAACTGTTTTTCTTTTCCATTCCATCAAATTTGTTAAACGCTTTTCAGAACCACATCCAATTTGTTTCTTTGTCCATCTTGTCACCGTCACCTGATCATCAACTTGAACATCCCTAACCTCCAGCTTTGGAAAATGGCTCTCCAGCTCTTCTATGCCATTCACCAATAAAGGAGAGGGCAAGAATGAAGACTCATGCTTGGGAGAAGATTGATTGCTCCCCTCGGGGCTCATCTGTGTTGCCACATCCTTCCTCAAAACTATTGTAGAAGTTGATTTGGTCCCCTTCTTGGTGCATTCAACATTTTCATCTAAATAAAATTAGCAAATGATAAAATATTCAGAGGTGAGTGAACTTGCTATAATCTAACATCAACGGATTAAAAAACCATGCATGTGCTATATACAAATAATGGAATGTCTAACTATTCAGCAGGCAAGAGGATACCCATTGACAAGAAAGAAATGTCATGTAGAACTGATTTCTCACAATATGAGGCTTTGCATTTATAAGCAAACACAAATTTCTACACAAGCATTGTTCTGCCACTACATCTAACAACATTCTACTCTTCATTTTCCGTGATGATCATGTTATGAAAAGTATTAAACCTAATGGTTGTAAATTAATGATTATCTATTAGGAAATGTGTTTATTAGTTAGTAATATTAAATATGCTAATATGAGGAGATCTAATTATATAATATTTTCTATATTATAAAAATTAATTAGAAGATAACTAATTACATAATATTTCCAATATTTGAATTATTCCTAATGTGTATGCTCTAATCATATCTATACAAGGAATTATAGAAATCTGGAGTGTGTGTTGAGTTAAACCCCTAATTAAGCCCATTTTTCCTTTTTCACCACCTATATCTCCGCATGGGCACTGACAGATTTGCGCGGAACAACGTAAATCGTAATGTGTTTGCTTATTTGTTTGTTGTATGAATTTATTTTATGCATTGTTTTGCACAATAATTGGTATCAAAGTCGAATTAGCGGTACCGGCGACGGAGGTTTGAGATTCTGGTGAAGTCACAAACGCAAGACAAAGATATCTAAATAAATTGGGCTACGAGATCTATTTGAGCCATGAATAATAATAAGTCACCAAGTACTTCAACCTGTACTACAACGGTCAAAAAGGTGTTGATTCATCAGGTGATAATGCATCTCATCAAGATCGAGATGACAAAAATTAACAACAGAAAAAAAAACTTTGGCATGTGGCGATGAGAGGTGATTGATGCATTCTACTCTTTGAATTTGAAGGAAATTCTTGATAGCGGTAAACATCCTGGAGATATGTAAATAATGAATTTGGTTGAAGATTAACTGAAGTGTTTGTGGCTTGATGCAAAATTGATTGTCTCAGAAAATCAAATATGACTGTTAATGGAGACTTCCGTAGTAAAACTGTGGAGGGCATTGTAGATTAAATATCTTACGAATAGCGTGAAAGTCATCTCTTGGCAGTCTTTCCTAAAGGTAATGTAACCTTGGAGTTGTAGATCCAAGGACTGGAATTGCTATAGTGGGTGGTTAAGAATGTGTGGAAGGCCTCTAGGTGAGAGAAAACTTTATGAGGAATTTAAGAGAAGTGAAGTGGGCAAGCCTAGGGCATAGGTCAAACTAGCCCTAGGATGTACCCTTAAAAGTTTTAACTTAAGGTTATGTCATGGAGAAGGGCTTAGAACGTGGAGTCCTCTTGAAAATTATAGGAGAAAGTTAGGAGATATAATATATAGTTTTTGGAAGGGATTCAATAAGTTTAAGAGTGTTTAATAGAAGATACACCAATACTAAGCCAAGATGCCTAGTTTGGGCTGAGTTTGGCTTCTCTTGAAATATGCAATAAGGAGATGAGTCTAACTTTATCTTTGATGATTGGAAAGACTTGGAAGATTTAATCTGATAGGAGGTTTTGTTAAGATTTAATCTGAAATTTTTGGATGAGATCTAAAGATTTTGGAGAGTGGTGGAAAGAGGAGAACAAAACTAGGTCAAGGGTGCCCTAGTTTTGACCGACAGTTTGCAAGAGATCTAGAATTTTTTTTCATGCTATAGGTGGGAAAATTTGAAAGAGTTTAACTACCTTGAAGGAGAAGTGGGAGCAATGGGGAACAAGTTTACAAAGAGATGAGAATATCTAGGTTTATCACCCAAAAAAAAAGCCCAAAGAGATCGGCCGCCAAGCACACAACAGAGAAGAGTTCAACCCCAAGCACAAAATCCTAGAGATTCCTATGTCTATATTTTTCTAAATATCAAAAGCCAAATTTCATCATGCAAAGCAAACAATTACAGCAAGACAACAATTCCTAAAAAAAAATTTAAAGGAAGGGTAACTTTAAAGAAAAGAGTGAGGATGAGTGCGGTCACTCCAACATTGACTTCAATCAAGGAGCGACCACCCCACACCTACCAAATTATATATATAAAAAAAAAATCAAATAAGAAAAGAGGAAATGGTTAATAAAAATCCTTCCACATGAAGGAAAATATTTAAATTTTAGAATTTAAAATTCAACTATTAAAATTTAACATATGAATTTTAAATTTAAATCATGAATACAGGATCAAACTTTCCAAAAAAGGACTTCCAAAATATAAGCTTCTCAGCTTTTTTTGTTGGATTAACAACTCTTGACCCTTGACATTGATCTTATGATGGCGTTATCATTGCACTTGTCCACATCTTGAGCTCTTTAACATACTCTGGCGTCGGGCTATAATAACTCTCTACTTGATATTATGCATTAAGACTGGAAACGAATCAATAAATTGATAAGCTGCTCGTAGCTCAACTAGATAAGAACTCGTTCACGTTCAACTAACTGAATAAATTTGAATATTTTTATAAATATTTTGATTGTTAATTGAACAAGCTTTAACAACTCCGTGATCGATTTATTTATATTCGCGAATAATATCATTTAAAGCTTTCAAACAAGATCAGTAAGAAGCCCAATAAACAATTTCATTTGAAGTTTAAGGATAACCTTGATTTAATGCTTATGAATAAAATTTCTTAAATCTTAATTTAAAAATTGTGAATAAACAAGATTAAACCTCAATTCAAAACTCAAATATATTAAATTAAATTAAATTAAAATTTTAATTCATACATAAACAAGCCAAAGACTGGTTTATTTTATTTTTCAATTATTTTGTAGATTTGACTACTTAATTTAGTTATTCACTTAATAGCTCCTCATTCATTTAAAAACATATTTATTTTTTAAATTCAAGACGTAATTCATTTATAAGCTATAAAAAACTCTTTTGATTAGAAAATAAATAGCTAAATTATACTACTAATTAGTTTAAGTCTCATTTGGTTAAGAAAGTAAATAACGTGGAGGTATTAATTTTTAATTTGCTCAATAAAGGTCGTTTGGATTGAAATTAAGTAGCTCGATAATAATACTCATTAATCAACTTGATAATGACTCGAATATCATCATATGAAAAAAACATAAACCAAACTAAAACAATGATAATGATGAATGAACTAAGCTTGATTTGAGCTCAAACTCAAATTTTATAAACAAGCTCAAGCAATAGAGCCCCAAAAGCTCAATTTGAGCTTGAGTTGTGCTAGGGCTTAAATTTATAAACAAGCTCATGCTTGAACATAGCCCAGCTCAATACGGTCCTGTTCATTTGCAGCCTTATTATGTGGACTAAATGAACATCTAATTATTTCATATATATGCAAGCTGAGTTTGAGCTAGCTTGCCTGTGCTTGAGCTCAACTCATTCTATATTTGCTTTATTTGAGCTCAAGATCATGTTCAACTATATCCAAAAAAAGTATATTTACTTTTTGTTCATTTTAGGCTCGAATGGCTTATCTTTGGCTAACACAAAAATAATTTTTAGAGAAATGTGTGTGTGATAGTTGTTTATGTTTAGTTTATTAAGAAAATGAGCTCCAAATAATTGTCTATGCTTAGCTAACCTATTTAACAATTAAATTGAACACGAGTTCATGTAAAATTAACGTATTTTAACCCTATATTTAAAAATTTGACTAACTTTTAAAGGTGATAAATTGATTGAATAGATTGAAGCTTAATAGAAAGAAAAACTAGTTACTCAAAGAAAAATAGAAACAACAATTAAAAACACTAGCATACAGTAATTTTTCTCATTGATGATCTATAAATGATCTCAGAGGACTGTATTATGTATATTTATTATTATTGACATCAATTGCCTATAACGAATGCTTATAGTCTGTTAGCTACCTATGTTAATCACATAGTGTGTTCTCCATTGAAGTGTAAATACATTATGGTAACATTTAAGTATTTTAGAAAAGTCAAGCATTGTTCTAACTACATCCAACAAAATTATATTCTTCCTAAATGGTAGAACCGAAGCATCAAAGATGTCCATTTTTTTACCGCCTACTCATGAAAGGTATAATGTTCAACTTTCAAAGATGGAAACTACAAAAATACATAGATGAGAGAGTAACAAACTACTCAAGGCTAACTTTCAAGATAAAAGAAAAAAAACAGTCATTTTCTTAAAATGGTGCCATTGCAATAAAAAAAAATTCATGTAATTATAAGAAGAAGTTAAAATTATTATCATCATTATCCTTATCACAGCAATTTGGTCAACATTTCGAATAACAGGTATGAAATCATAGATCATTCAAAAAAACATGTATAGAAATTACTAAAATCAATGGCTCACAGGTGAAGCAAATCAATCATTCTATTACAATCTTGTTGATTATAATTATGGACAAAAAATATTGTGGAAATAAGGAAAAATTAGAAACAAAGATATTACTCTGAGCGTTTGATAAGGATGGAGCTGATTCAAGCAAATTTTCAAAGCACCCATGAAGGCTTGCAGATCTCAATATATAAGGTTCAGCATTTGCAGAAGATGACCTTGCACTTTCTCCGCTGCCAATGCCACATTTTCTGTTGTCAGCAAAATCACGCTCTGCAATCAGAACTCCAGCTGAAAAGGGGGAGCTACCAGTAAAGCTCCCAACCCTTCCACTATCAAAGCATGGAGCAATTGGTGATGCTGGTGAGTATCCAGGAGGTCCAAGTGGGCCACTTTTTGACTTTGGACGTCTATGATGAGAGAAAGGGTGAGAAGACCGCACAACCCCATCGGCGGAAACAGGGCTAAATATCCACTTCTCTGCATCTTCCCATTTTGAAGGCAAGATGCGGCCATTGTTGAATGGAAGATAAGATCCGGCACCCATGTACCTCCTACTGCTATTAGCTGGCAATGGCACTCTTTCTGAACTCCAACCCTTTAGGTACCCGGTTGTTTCGGTTCCGTGCCGGTAATTAGGCGTTCCAGGACTAGGGAATGCTTCCGATCTGCTGAGAGAGGAGGTGGCAGAGCTCTTCTTCATGGATCCCATGCCACCCGCCAAAAACCGAGGGGACAAGAAAGCCACATCAGTGCCAGGGGTGTTAAGGTCAAGAGAAACAGGCCTCTGCCTTCGAGTCTTCCTTCTCTGAAATGGAAGGGCTTCAGAATTATGACGCCAGATATAGTAATAATAAACAGGTGGTGGGAGTCCAAACCTCGGCGCAAATCAGCGATTTGGACGAGGAAAAGAGGGGCTTAGAATAGCTTCTACCTCTGAAGGCGTGAGAGAAGGAATTCTCTATTGTGTTCGGTGCTCTGCACCCCTCCCTCTCAGGCCTTCCTGCATTTTCTTCTCCTTTCTCATCTGAAGCTTGCTCTACTTCCTCCCCCAGCCCTGGGAGATTTTGAAAAGATGAGCTTGTTAAACGTAGCCTTTAAAGAACAGACATGACTGGCAGAGAAAAGACCTAAACAAGACTAATGGTTCAAGGCTAGTTAGTACCTACTGAAATACTGTGTGGCGAGGAAAGAATGGCGCTTTTTTTCTCCGGATCTGGATCTGGGTCAGTGCCACCGGAACAGTGCTCGCGTACTGCCAAATTCTGTAACAATCAAAGGAAAAGTAAGCATTTCATATCCTGAAGATGCCAACGAAAACAGCAAAGCAATCGTACAGGTGAAGCGGTAAGAATTAGCAAAAAGCATGCATGCCTCCCTCCAAACCTCCCTTTTTTTTTATTTGATACATTTGATATATGACAAATAAGCTCTTCAGTCGTTGAACAAAAGGGGGAAAAAAACATTTTATGTAGGACATCATTCTTCTTACGTTGTTTTCCAGTTTATGTTTTTATCCAAGTGCTTTAGTGTCTTTTTTAAATCATATCCTAATAGTGCAACCAAAACATTTATATATATATATATATATATATATATTCTGCACCGTCTCCTACCTCACTCTTTCGTCTAATGTCTTTATTTGATGAAGTCATACTGTACATTATTAGTCAAGGATCGGCTGCCTTTTAACTTTATTACAGAAGGAAACTCTAAAACCATCAGATCAACTCACCGGTGGAAAAATTCATTTTTAATTGAAGCTTCCCTTTCACACTAGATAAAAAGAGAGGCACAAGAGCAAGAATGAGAAAGAGTGAGCTCTGATCGTACAATGCAGAGATACGAAAAGAGCGAATCGTTCTCCGATCCAAAGGAGCAGCGCCCAGCAACGCTTCGGGAGATGGAGGAGAGGTGGCTGTCGCTGAATAAATGAGCGATGGTTGAGCCACTGCCGCTGCTATTGCAGGTTCGACGATCAGACGAGTAAGCGATGACAGAGTCAGGACCATCCGCCGAAGTTCGTCTTCTCTGACTGTCAGATTTCAGATGCATCGCATTCCTTCCCCTTTGGTCTCCAGCTTCCCCCCCTCGCACAACCTGCATCGGGCATTCTGGACTTCAATGCATTTCCTCCAGAGAGAGGGGACCGGTAATAGTAGTAGGATTGGGAATATTTGTATGGTGATCGGAGGGTGCAGCCTAGCTTAGCCGGGCTGAATCCTGTTTTTGTGCTTAAGCTGCATTTATTAATTGGATGTGTTTCAAGTTCTAGGCTATGCTGCGGGACACTTCCAAAAATATAACAATGGAACAACTCATTAAGGGTTCTTTTGGGGCAGCTGCAATTTATCCAGCTTATTCAGTTTATCAGAATAAGTTGGCTAGCTATTTGGTTTGTGCGTTTGTAAAACAGCTAATTTGCAACTGTTTTTGAATAAATAACAATTTTGCCTCTGGTCCAAGTTAAATTTGAAGCAAGTTTAAATCTTATGCCACCCCCATTTTTTCGTAAGTCTCGAATTTACAAATTCCGATAATTTGGAGGATTGGTTGCAAGCAGAATGTAACTTATATATGATTCAATAAATCTTGTAAATCATGATTTAGTAAATCATGGAGTGTTGGATCATGAAAACTACTAGGTATTATTGAGATGAAAACTACTTGGTATTATATAACACCCCCAATATTTACTAAACAAATCTATTTGAGTTTAATCTTGCTTGCAGCAAAACAGTTGCTAAAATTATTGTTCTTAGATCTGAGAAAAATCCACCATGTTAGACATTTTGCTTTAACCATCTCTCAAGTACTCTCAATTTATTGGAAATTTAGCAAAGTTTCGCCCAGATTCTCATCCTTATCGCCATAAGAAAATTTGAGCTCGTCCTAACAAACTATATGCAAAATAATGCCCATATGATAATAAGAAGTAAATATCAGAGGTAGTTGAAGATCGAAATTAGGAAAAAATGGAGAACAGATTGTGTCCTCTCTGAACCTGTCTCGGTGCCTACTAAACCCTCGCTCATCAGTTATAAAACTGCACCCCACTGCAGGAAACTCACGGATAAAGATACGAAGACAAATATAGATGAAGAATGAAAGCACTGGAGCATAAGGAGCAGCGAATACCAAAACCTTACCTCCATTATAACTTCAGCGTGATGATCTACTTGGGATCTTCTCAATCTTCTGGTTCATTAGCAAATTGAAACCCTTTCTTCTCCTTCAAGAAATTGAGCTGAAGGCAAGCTAAACCGGCTCGTGGGGACTTCAATCAAGCTGTGGACAACGGAGGGTGGATTGGACGAGAAGGTTTCGAGTGCGGATGATGGAGGGTATAAATTCGATCTAGTTGGGCATGACATCGAGCGAGGGAGTGGAGAGGAGAAGGGCAAGAGCGGAGAAAAGAAGGGCACCGAAGGAATAATTTTCGAACGCCAAATAAAAAATGTAGGTCAGGGGTGGTTGTCGTGGCTCGAGTTTATTAAGAAATCAAATAAGTTGTTTTCAAAATACAATCTGAAGGTGTTTATCAAACAGAATGGTGGCGTTTTGAAAACGCTACCGCACTTATAAGCTGCCCTAAATGGGCCCTAACACGCCTAACTTTTGTATGCTGTCAAACATGAGCTCAATCAATTTAAAAAAAAAAAAAGTCTGACAAGTAGAAAAATATAAGTATTCATACAACTCTAATTATATCTCATAGTCAACGCTACATCTTTTCTCATCATATCAAAGCTTTCTATAGCATTCATCAAAATTGAGCATCAAAAGTGAATCTAATATTTGTTGCAGCCGAGCATCAGTAGTTTTCTCTTTTAATTGTTGAAGTCAAATATAAGAGGTTCATCCTGCATTCGTCGAAGCCGAGCATTGTAATTTTCTTTTGCTCATCGAAGTTGAATATACAATTACTAAAACGGAATTTATAACATCCTTTTTCACAACCTAAGCAGGAGTCCAACCTATTTGATGAAGTCAATCCAATTATCCCTCAAACTTTGCTGCACTTGTACTGAATTTTATATTCGTTAAAGCAAGCAGTCGAAGCTATCACAATTTTTTAATTGAAAAATTATATTTTTTTACTTTAATTATTTAATAGCAATACATTTATAGGTATTCTAATTCTAAAAGCTAAATTTTAACTTAATTAAATAAGGTGCAATCGTATGATATTTTAATTTTTAGTATATAAGTTGGAGATATTATTTTGAAACATATCATATGTTATTTTCCAAAATAAAATTTTACGAGTAATATGCCATCAATAAATTTTCATCATCTGACATGAATCTCGAGATAGTTTTTTTAGTAAGAAACATTCAAAATTCAATTAAAAAGCATCTAGAACTTTATTTTTAGCAAACTTTTGGTCAAACTGACTGGCTAGAGAGACGGACCGAATGGTACCAAAATCGGTCCAATTCGAGTCAAATTCAGCCCAAAACAAGCCATTAAACTCTTTTTGAACATTTTTATTACATAATTGGAATGTCAAATGAGATATAAATCTAATATACTTATAGTCAAATCAAGTATCTCGGCGAGATGAATCCAACAAGCCTATGATCACTCAATTCTAACACCATTAAAGCACTTAAATGTCTTCAAAACTCCATTTGATCGAGAAAACCTCCTCATATTGTTTGATCAAAGAAGTCTGGATTTCTTCGTTTTCTTACCATCTGTAACAATATAAATAGAGTCCTACCTCTCTTTTGATAGCAGACCTATACTAGGAGCCAGAAGAAGAGGAGTTAAAGCTCAGCATAATTTCTACACCGCATATTCGTCAAATACCTCTCACTCTAGCAACCACTTCCGCTAAATATTGCAAACGCTGTCGTATCTTACTGCCATTGTCGAACAGTTCTATCCAACTTCGATTAACACCTTTGGCTAACTTAGACACTATCAGCCAGCCACAGTTAACCTCCATTAGTTACCACTTAATCCTTGCAGTAAAGTCCCTTGTGAAGTCCCAACATACAATGCAGATTCACATCCTACATTATAAAGTAATGAGGGGATTTGCATGACAACATACTCGAAATATGGTGCAATGACACTTAATAGAGCACCCCACATATGAAGCAATGACATCTCTTGAAGATTTTATAACAACACACATTACATGCACTGTAACGAGGCCTTCCAAATACAATGTATCATCAAATCCCCGAATAAGGCATAATGATGCACTCCATTGAATATGTAATAACACACCCCATAAAAAGTGCAACAACGCTTCTCGATGATGTTGAAACAATGCAACCCACATGCAATGTGCAACGTCTCACGAAGAAAGTGTAATAACACACCCCAAATACGTGCAACAACACACTCAATGACAGTGTAACAATGCACCCCGTGTATGAAAAAAGGATGCTTCTCTAAGAAGATGCAATAATGCACCTCAAATATGGTACAACAACATGTCTTGATGATTGTGTAACAATGCACCCATATATAGTGCGATGATACCTCCCAACGATGGCATTAAAATGCACCCATAATATGGTGCAATGACTCGCTCTAACGATGATGTAACAATGTACCTCATCTAATGTGCAAGGACATCTTCCGAAGACGGCGTAACAATGCGCCCTGAAAACGATGTAACAATGTACCTCAAAGGTGGTGAATTTCATTGAACTCTAAAATCTCCCTCCTTACAGCTCTTGACTCCAACCCTTATGACCTATAGATGTCAAATCAGCTCGCCGTTGTGTGATACCGTAATTTGATGTACTTGCTTTCTGTATATCTTCTTTAATTTTAGTCCCCGACAACAGTACCAAAAACTTGATATCACAATTTGATGTACTTTGTGTATATCTTCTTTAATTTCAATCCTTGGAAAAAGTGCAGAAAACTTGATCTCCTTTCCGTGTTGATAATATAATTTTATGTTTTTATAGCGACAACTCCTAGTGACGTAGGTACTTCATGCAGTAGTAATCAAGTTAGGAGAAGGATTTGATTACATTGATGTCAAGCTTATTAATTCATTATTTTTGTCATTAAACTTGATACCATCTAGTTTGTTGAGCCTGTTATGAAGTTCAAATTTATGTGTAATGAGGAATTTCTCTCTTTAAAAAGGGCGTTAGTTGAGAAAAAGTCAAAAGTTGTTTTTAAGCCCGCTGTCAGAACTATTATTATTTCTACTGCTATTGAAATTATTCTTGTTGTTGCTATCAAAGTTATTGTTGTTACCTCTATTAAATTTATTGTTAGCATGCCTGCTACTACCACTGTCCTGATAAAAGTGAAGGGGGAAATATTTATTGACCTCATTTTTGGTCAACTAACTCATGTTTGGCTCAACACACATTCATAGACTCTCTTTGGACTACTATGTTAACACTTTGTTCCAACGTAGGGACCCTCGGATCATGGGTAGCCACGCCGAGAAGCCTATGGGCTTGGTCATGCCCTATGGGTGTTGTCATGCCCACTTTGGGTGCGACCATGCCAGAATGTTTCTCGGGGTGTGACCACGTCAAAATATTTCTCGTTGTGGTCACACTTAGTTTGGGCGTGACCATTCCGAATGTTTCTCAATGTGATCATGCTTGATGCTGACATGACTACACCATCAAGCCACGTCAGTGATCCGTGGTCTTTATCCATGGATCCAATGATCAATCATCGCGTTGCATCATTGGCGGCGATCCGTGGCACCTCCAATCGCTGGAATAATCGTGGATGTCGACTCACCACCCAATCTACAGCCATGGAGGCCTCAACTTCAAGTTGAGTCACTACTTCTTAACCTATAAATAGGCGCCATTTTGATAGATAGAGTGACTCAAACTCTTCAATCTCTAGTGTAGAGAAGTGGAAGAAGAAGAGCCTCCCACTTTGGTCAACTACTATAGCCTCTCCTCTGATAAGCTCTTTCCCCTTTGATGTTTTTACTTAGTGTTGACCTAACTTTTGGTTGAGGTTTAGTTTTCCCTCTTTAGTAGCCATGGGTCTAGCCATAGGATTTTCCTGATGACTATTCTTAGAAAACTATAAAAGGAACCCTCAGCTTTAGAAACTCTAAACTTTTCTGTGCTCAACTCAACTTGAAGTTTCATATACTCCATATACTCGTCCTAACCTCTAGCACTTAGTAGGTGGGGCCACTATAGAGGAAGCTTAAGGGGAGTATCCATAGGGCTGCTTGGCATTAAAGTTGACCCTAGGTGTTCGTCTGGAACTAGTTCACTCAATTGCATTCACTTGCACTCACTTCACTCACAACCCTAAAACCCAGATTTGTTGACTTTGATCCCTTAAACTTTTGGGAAACAAATGTAGATGGTCCCCTAGACCTATTGGCCCTAGGCTAGGGTTTAGCTAAGTTCAGTACATAGAGGACCCAAATGGAGATTTCATTTGTTCATAGCTCATATAGGGTGGTTGACACCCCAATTCTACCAAAATATCCAACTCAGCTTTTTACCCGCAAATCTACCCAAATTACCTAAACACTTCCAAACTCCAAATTTGACCAAAATTCTCAAATTCATCCAAAATACCCAAATTTATTCAAAAATCTTTTAAAAAATCTTTTATCATTCAAAATACCTAAAATTATTAAAAAATCATCTCAAGACATTTGAAACTATAACAATTTCCCAAAACATCCCAAAATTTCCAAAATTACCAAAATACCCTCAAATTTGCCAAAATTACAAAAATACCCTTGGTAGCCCAAACTTTCCCAAAACCCTCAAAATCATTTCTAATGGCTACAAAACCAATTTGGACCCTTTAATTGAATCCAATTTGGCCAATTTGACTGCTTTAACAAAAAAAAGCCTCAAATTGCTTTTAAACGCCCAATTTCTCCAAATTCACCTCACATATCCATCAAAATTCACCTCGCCCAATTTCTCCAAATTCACCTCACATATCCATCAATTTGGCCCCAATCCTCCCCAATTTCAATTCTAAATTCAAATTCATCTTTCATATGATCAATTAAAACCAAATCCAAGACTAATTGACCCATGCTTAAAGCTTAATTTTGATCCAAATCAAACCCCCATTTTTGACCCTATGACTTAATCTCACGTAATTGAATCATATGATCCACTCAATTACCCAATTTGAATCATAAATCCTTCCTAACAATCATACACATCAAATTGGACCATCAATTGGCCTTGGTAAAGCCTCAATTTTATTCAATTTCAACCCACATTCAAAATCCCCAAATTGGTTGTCTCCAAATTCCACCAAATTGAATGCCCTAACCCCAAAATTGAGACCCAATTTATGTTGAAAACTCTTTATGACTTTCCTCTAGGCCATTTTGAACCATCAATTTGGACCTAACCCAACTTTAGCCTAACATAAATCCAAGACCAATCCAACACCCCCAAATTGACTAAATGACCAATATCCTCCAAATTGAACTCTTAAATCAGCTCAAAACAACCCCAATTCTCTTCTAAAGTCTCTTTGGCAATCATATACACAATATTGATCAATCAATTGAGCTCAATGTCATGGCTAGCCTAACCCAAACCCAAATTCTTGCCACTTTGACCCAAATTGAACCCCTTCACAAAAATTGACTTAGCCATGCCAAAGTCACCAAATTGATGTTGCCACAGCCACTAAGCACACTCTGTTGACCAGGCTAAACCACCTTGAACCATATTGGTGAGCTATGGACCAAGGGTCCCCTAATTTAAGGGATCTTATCCCAATTTTGGGTCTAAATCAAAATATCCCCACCATCATCACTAACCATTTGGGGTAAATCATAATTAAACCCCCCACCGACTCACCTGACTAGCTCCCTTGCTCTAACCAACCACTCTGCTCACCAAAAAATGCCAAAATTGTGAGCCACCACCCCTAACTCAAACCCAATTTCAATCCTAGAGGCTAGCTCATCATAATTGCTCTGCAGAACTCCTCAACCCTCCACTTAAGCAGCTCTTTGCACCCATAAATTGGCTCTGGTGGCCAACCCAAGCTCCTCTATTTAATCAACCCCCTCCATGGTTAAAGGGGAGGAGTTCCAAATCCTTGAGGAAACTCTGCCAAAATCTCATCAGAGACTCTCCAAGCATCCCTAAGCTCAAGCCAACTATATTCCCTCTCTAGTTCCCTCTATGAGAGTTCAATTTTGAGCTCAAAATCAGGCCAAAACCATGACACATTCCTCCAAAGTTTCACAGTGAACCAAACTCCAATTAATTGTGCACACAACATCTCCATAGTGAAAGGAGTTGATCCCCCTCAAAAGTGCTTTCTCAAACAACCTCTAACTTAGCTTTAGACTAACACTTGAAATCGAGTTCGATCAAAATCATACCTAGAAAATTCACTAGAGCTTGAGACTTCATCCGGATGTTTGTTGGATCTAGTTGAAGCTGCAACGTCCATTTGATTGAGGCCTTCCCTCTCAGACAAAGGTATTGAGCTAGCCCGAGCTTCTTTTGATTCTCCATTTGCAATGACTTAATTTCATACTTGATTAACCATATAGATGTGTTTGTCTTGAGTAGATGAAGGTCTAAAAACAAACCCCATGTGATTTAGTTAAGTCTAGGCAGAGATCTTAAGATTTTAGTGTAAACGACTTACAAGTTAAGTCACTTGGGGACGATAATGGGGAGCCATTCGATTGCGCGTTTATTTAATCAATGGAGGAGATCGAGCCGGACACACTCTTGGTGCGTGAACTGTGGGCCACGTGGCATGCCTAGGTGGAAAGCACAACGAATAGGAGCGCCCCGCATGTGAGAGCTGTCAAAGGATGAGTTTGCGTCGCGTGGATAAGTACAGAAATATGGATTTTCTGAATTTATTTTAATATCTATACTTCAAAATCCCATATCTTTCTCTAGAAAAATTATTAAAACAAAAGAAAAATACCCTCTTACTCAGTGAACAGAGGAGAATAATGTGGACTAAAAATAAACATTATATTCTTATTCCTTAATTTTTAATGAATTAAATACACTCTGGAGTATTTTAATTCATTATGATCAATCATTATGATCAAACCATTATGATCAAACATTGCTCACCATGGATTGAAATTTTGAGGGTTTGTTCCTCATGATAGAGACCATGTCCTCTGATTTTTCCAAAGTCAGAGGACATCTCTATGCTTCTAACCTTGATTTTCAAACTAAGGTGGCCATTTGACATATTTTAATTATTTAAACTAATAGATCACTTGGAAAATTGTAAAAATAATTTTAGTAGGTTTCCTATGATCAGAGAAGCTTAGAAAAAAATACCATGATGGCTTGAATAACTTTGTAAATTTCTATATTTACTTTAGTGTATATATCTTGTGTTAATTTATGTAAATTATATACTTATAAAGAATTGACAAAATTAATTTCACATTGTGCATAAAAATCATATTTACTTACCGTAAAAATTTTAAAAAAAATATTTGGTTTAGTCCAAGCACTAAAATTGATTTTTAAAGAATCTTTGTATTCTTGTACGAAAACAATTATAATAAGTTAAATAAGCTTAGAAAAATCATGAAATTTTTTTCTTGAGTTCCTTGTGATCAAGGGCATTTAATAAAAATAAAATATATTTCTGTGAAAATATGTCATTTTTAAACTATATTTTGAATTAAAAATAATTAAAATAATCAAAATTTTCAAAAAATAAAAAAAATGGTTCAAAATGTGCACAGATTTTCCATGATCACTTAGAATTCGTTAAGATATTTTTCCTAATTTTTCTAAGTAAAAAATAAATTTTAAAAGCTTAAAAATGAATTTTCCTTATTTTCTCATTAAAATATTTATAATAAATAAATTAAAATTCATTAAAATACAAAACTTGATTCTATGAGTTTTATGAACTGAGAGAAGTCTAATAAAAATATAAAATAATTTTGATAATTAAAACACTATTATCTATTCAATTAAATCATTGAAATTGATCCAAAATTAAATACTAATAATAAAAATTTAATTCAAAAAATCATGACATTTTGCTCAAGTGCTTCTCTGACCTAAGGGAATCCATCAATTTTTTCATAAATAAAAATTTTGTTTTGGATAGTTAAATAAATCAACTTTGAAAACCCTACGTCCTTCATTTATATAATTATTGAAATTAAATTAAAAAAACCCCCATGTTATCCTCCTTCGATGTTTCGATTAACTCATGGATATAACACTCTGAATGCTCGAGTCATTTGAGTTGTGTTTAATGAGTTATGAGGCAAAGTAACCCAAGGGAAAAATAATTATTTTTGATTTTGGTCTTTAATTAAAATCTAGGATTAACCAAGCGAAAAAATGGGAAAATTATTAAATTCTTAGTAGCGACATAGGCTCGATGTCTACACTCAATTGATCGGATTTAGAAGATAATATGATTGGTGATTAACATCTTTAAACACTACAAGCCTGACCTTAATTGCGGGTACCCTAATCTTAAATGACTTAAACTTGTCTTAGGGGCACCCACTCACATAACCTTTAAACGAAACATCAATTAACTAACTAGGTATCATGTCTTTGGGATAATTAAATTATCAAGTTTCACTGAGCAATGGAGTATTCACACTTCAACCGTGGATGATTAATGAAATAATATAATAAGTCCAAAATGAACTCAGAATATTTCAAGAGATCTTCAAAATGGTCTAGGGTCATGCCTCAAACATTTTGAAATTTATTGGACATTCTGAAGGGCAAATTGGACTTGCCATATTTTGTTCTAAAACCATCCACTAGGATCTTCTGAGATTCAATAAAGTCATAGCTTGGGGTTTGGTAGCTAAACCTTCATCTACTTCTGTAATTTAAATTCCCTGCAAAATTATATACATGTCTTGCAAGTACTAACCTTTTAGGTGGAGGAACGAGAAGAATCGATAGACACGCTTTTAAATTATTGCATTTACCTTATTTGTACTTCTTGCCTCGAGCTTGCATGCTAAAAAATGATGTCACCCTGCATGAAAACCAAAAATATTCGGATAGCCGCACAACCAAAACCAAAACTAAAAATCAATCAAGATAAAATTTATCGCCACAACAATCAAAAAATAAGACAACTCAAAATTTAATCACAAACATCACAAAAGGACAATTGCAACTAAATTAAAATGTCTCTATCAGAGCATTGAGAATTTCTACTTCCCACGGTCTAAATGAAAGTATGGAACTCAATAAGTTGTGTTTAGTAAATTCATTTGGACTAAGTGAATTCGAAAGAAAATAGTGGTGTCGGAACGAGGGAACCGTAGGATCCTAACTGGTGTCACTCTAATCAACTTTAATATGCCTCATAATATTTAAATAATCATGACTCTTAGGGACATTTGATTTGACATTATAACTTGAAACATTAGAAAACCTAAACTTGGCACGATGAGGAGCTCAAAGCTAGCATTGTGGGCAGCACGACCATCTTGAACAGTAGAACATGTCTACATCAACTAACCACTTTTTTTTTAAAATTAAAAATAACCAAGCCATCGGACTTTGAGGTGGTTTTCTTATGCAACATAAATCCTCAACTTTTCTTTAGGTTTTCGTATAGCTATGTTGTACAATTTAAGCCTTAACTCGTCTTAAGATACTGAGGTTGTTGTTCATCACGACCTAAATCCTCACATATTCAGGCTATTTGTGTGATCGTTTTGTACGAGTGTAAGCCCTAATTAATAAAATTTGCATGATGAAAAATTTAAATTTTTCTCTCCAAAATTGAAGCTAAACTATCGGGTAGCTTGGGAAGTCATCGAGGTTCGCCTCTGGGTCTGTGACATCCCCTAGTTCTTCCTCATTTGGATTCTAAAATAAATGTTCCAACTTTAAGTCATTCCCTTTTCACACCTCTTTGTCTGATCTTATTGAAAAGTCTTATTTTTTTTTACCTCTTTGAAGATAATATTCCCTGATTTTTATTGAGAGTTTTCTTAGGTGAGTTCGGTTATCTAAGATGTAATTAACTATAGGTGCTTTCCCTCATAGGAAGCTTTTCTGAACCCAAATTCATATAAACTCTATTTAATTCTTTGTATTAAATAGGAAAACTTGTTGGCTTATAAATAAAATGATTTTCGTAGACTAAATGGATGTCATACATTTCTTAGTTTATTTGATCGAGCCTCACCCTCAAGTATTGTGTTTATCCTTAGGGATAAATACATGGATAAGTAAATTAAATGCCTTTCCGAAGCGGGCGACGAGATTTCAATTCTAGCGGCCGACAACTTCCAACGGGCAACTCCTTAAATAAAATTATGCCGACAACTTCTAGCGACTCCGTTGGAGACTGACTTCTCTCTCCATATTAATTAGGAAATATTATCTCCATACATCGGTAATATGTTGATGTCCCTCATGAACCATATTACCCTTCTTCCGTTGACATGCTTCATCCATTTCTTTCTTGGGTAAGTACGGTCAACTCTTTTGGACTCATGATTGTCTGTTCAATCACTTTTGAACAGGAAGGTTTAGGAGGCCATTAAGGAATTTTTAATCTTAGTGTGGGGTCGGACCCCCAATAGGTGTGTTGGTGGACTAATTCCACCTAGGTGTTGTGCGCTGTAAAGTTGGTCCCGCACTGGGTTCTGAACTTCACTTTTTCCCTTTCGAGTTTAATTTATTATTTTGCAAATTAAGTTGGATTGTGTCGTGCTGCGCGTGCTCTTTAATTTTTATTATATTAATATTCCTTATATTAATTAAATCTTTCTACTTTCAAACTTTTTTTACTAAAATCTTAAAATCTCCACAATGTAAATAAAGACTTACTCGGTTTACAGATCAGCCTCTGTTAATTTGTAGTGCTCGCACTAAGATTACGAGGTATTGGCCAAATAATTAACCCCAGAGCTTTCTTTTTTTGAAGCTGTTGCAATGGCATTCCCAACACTCACTTTCTCGTGCAATCTGCCGATGAGCCGCAGTGCCCGCAATGTCACTCCCACCATCAAGTTTGGAGTAGGATTTGATGAATTCGAGGTTATACTCGAGAAAGCCCCTTTCGTCGTGATGAAAGTCATCGCTCCAGAGATTTAGGAACAATCTATTAAGTTTAAGCTGAACTGTCTACAAGATTTCCCTTCTTACAAGAAAGTAAAGACTACTGCCACTACGACACTTGCTAAGCCTGTTGCTCCCGTTTTTGCTAAGGGAAAAGAAGTTATGATCGTCGAAGACCCGATTGAAGGATTGGTTGTCCTTCTGTCAGTATTTAAAATAAGATTGAGTTCAAGGACCACACTGTTAACCCAAACCCAAAGGAGAAACCGCAGCCGGAAGGTTCAGAGGGCTGCTGAAGCCCATATTTTTAAGTACTTGCTGATGAAGGTACTCATCAGGAGTCAAGATTACTGGAGACCTATCCACTTCTGCAAGGGAGTAGGTTCCATCCCTTAATGGATACTAATGGGTACAAAAGTATCCAGATGATCACCACTACTTTACCATCACCTCATGGACATGGTGGGGAGAGAAAGAAGCCTGCTCCTATCATCCGAGTCAGTATAGTTTTCCAGAGACTAGCTGCCAAAGAAAGTTGTTTAGTTGGTGAATTACTCAAACAAGTGGGATGTGTAGTATCCCCTCACATGAAGAAAGAAATTCTAAGAGACATCAGATCTACCAAACGATCTCAGAAATCAACTGAAGCCTTGCCTCCTTGCATTCCCGTCAGGTTACGCTTGGGAAGCAAAGTTGATACTGCCACCGTCACTACCGATTCTATCATCATTAGACCCATACGTCCTGAGAATTCTACCAAATACCAGTCACAAGGATGTTCTTAAAGTTCCGAAAGAAAAGACGAAGAGATCACCCAATACTGTATTTAATATGCACCATGGGGAGCATACTTCTGTTCGACATGCCGACCTTTCTGCTGAGACACTCTGTCTCAATACATCACCGTAAAAGAAAAAGGTGTGGGTACCAAGGTTGTCATACCGATGCGGTTTAGCGAGCCCGAATGACAGGATCATGGAATGTAGTAAGGGTCCGAAGTATCCAGCATTGTCGCAGCAATTGCTAGCGAGATAGATGAGCAAGTAGAGGATGTCCAACAAAGTCCTCCAGATCTTAAGGTGCTACAAGAATCAATAATTGAAGAAAAGGTTGAAAAGCTCAGGGTTGAGATTTCCGAGTTGGATCGAGAACATGGAGTTTCTATTGACGATGAAGAAGATTTTGACTTCAATGATTAACTTGAGGAAGGTTTCATGGATATCTATGTCATCGAGACCAGAGTCGCTACTTCTGTGCACAACGCTCAACCTCTCATCGAAGAGAACGCCGTAGATGAGCTGCGTAGGGCTGTTTTCCTAAGGGATGATAAAATCAACCAAATGGAGAAAAAAAATGGAAGAGATGGCCGCTGCCATGACCGCCATAACCACAGCTCAAGGACAGTCTCAACCACAACAGTTAGCCTCCCCAGAAGTCAATCAACCGGAGATTATACATATCACAAATGAAAGGAGGGAAGTTGCCTCAGTGAATAGATATGAGCAACAAAAGAAGGATTTGCCATCAAGTGTCATACCGAAAAAGGAATTTAAGCAAATAGTCGAGCATGTTCGAGAGGCCTTAGCCAAATCTAAGGGAGTTACATTAATTTTGAAGGGTAGACCTTACCCGGAGGAGTTAGATGTCGTACCCTACCCTAAGGGTTTTGTACCCTACCCTAAGGGTTTCCCTAAGGGTTTTGTGTTACCAAACTTTAAGATATTTGATGGGACTGAA
This sequence comes from Phalaenopsis equestris, assembly GCF_001263595.1. Classification (NCBI taxonomy): domain Eukaryota; kingdom Viridiplantae; phylum Streptophyta; class Magnoliopsida; order Asparagales; family Orchidaceae; genus Phalaenopsis; species Phalaenopsis equestris. The sequence continues at coordinate 6,865 of NW_018251821.1, read as the reverse complement.
AATCCCAGGCAACATATAGTACATTTTTTAGCCAGTTGTGGCAACACAAGAGGAAACAAAGCTCTACTCTTTTGACAATTTTTCAGCAGCCTGTCAGGGATCGCTTTTGATTAGTATGTCGAACTACCCAACGGTTTAGTCAAGATGTTTTCGCTGAGTCAAGATGTTCGCTGAGCTAGAACAATTGTTTGTGAAGAGATTTGTCGGAGCGCAGCATCATGTGTCTATTAGAGGTCTCATAGTAGAGAAGCAAAAACTCAACGAGACTTTAGTGGACTACATTTTAAGGTGGAGAAACCTTAGCATGAAATGTGAACCTCGAATATAGAAACATCGTGCGGTTGAGATATTACTCAAGAGCATCCACGGGCCAGTAGCTTTCATGCTCAAGGGACTCACCATTAAATCTTTCGAGAAGCTACTCAGCAAAGCTAGCAATCTTCAAGAAGAATTCAAACATATGGATTCCCAAGAGAAAGCGGACAAATCCAGGACAACCAGGGCATTTGAAAAGAAGTCCAGAACAGTGACAACGGTTAATAAAGGAAAATAAACAATAAAGATACATGTTGAAAATTCCCATCAGAATTTCCAATCATCATCGCGACATGCTCAATAACAAACACAATAGTATGACCAGTCTAGCCAGCAACTGTCTCATGGAGGATCGTACCGAACGAAAAATAGAAAAGGTCTGTCCTTAACGGAATAAAGGAAAACAAATTATTCCTTCATAGATGAAGCGGTACCCAAAATGTTCAGAAGTCTGATGAAGAAGCCTGAGTTAAGGTTACCAGAGCCAAAGAAACCTGAATAGGTCAATAAAAAGAATCAATCTAAATATTGCTCGTATCACCAGATGCTTGGACACACTATAGAGGATTGTTTCGTCTTTAAAGATTGGCTCGAGAAAAATCTTAAGGAAGGAAATATAACGATTCTGAAAGAATATTTAAAAGAACCTGAAAGAGGTTCTGTAAATATGATTTCGGCTGAGCCAATCGCTCTGATAAATCCATATTCAGAAAAAGACAGATGGAGTACATTTTGGAACAAATCGTCCAAGAAATACTGGACCAAATTCATAATGTATCAAGGCAAGCCTCCGTTCAAAGTCATCAGCCTGTCAAGCCAGAGATGAAGGTTTCACTAGGAAATCCGCCACCACCAAAGAAGAAGAAGAAGAACACCACCATGAAGACTGATAGTACGAGGGGTAGGATATGGGTTGTCTCTGCTAAATTAGTTGTCTCAGATTTGGGGAAGAAAACTCTCAAACCCTTGACCTTGTATGATTATCTTTTTGCCTCTCTGGGGTCTTATGAATATAATGATTATGATTTTGGCTATTTTTTAACTATTTCTACTCCGTTTTAACAGTTTCTAATGACAACGTAACTGATTATGACCAATATAGCTTCGATCTTGATTCCCAAATTGATCCTCAAATCATACTTGAGTCTGATGAACCCGTTAGCAAGACTGAAGAAGACATCGACAATACTGACAATGACTTTATATATGCTCAAAAATACAAGAATTTGATACTGCTGCTAGAAGATTTAAATCCCCGGCAACGGTGCTAAAAACTTGACAACATTTATAGATTTGATAAAGATGTGTATAAAATATTCAATAATTGTAAAGTCTCACTTATCAACGTAAGTACAAGTATCGCTCAAGTAATATAAGGCTCTAATGGAGTCCTGGATATCGATCCCACATGGAGTAATATTAGAGGCTACGAACTTAAGATTTAGAAAATCAATACTTAATCACAACAACATAGTTCAAATTGCATATTTTTCACTAATAGGAAATTAAAATAAAAATGTAATTTTAATAAACTCTCAATCAACTAATTCTACTAATAAAGTTTCTAATGTGAAGTTCAATATATAAGAAAGCATCATTCTCCTTGTCAAGAAATTTAAGTGAATGGATAAATTGAATCGGTTCATTACTGAATCTGCGGCTAGGCTGGGAGGATACCGGCTCTCACTTTGGAGCTCCCACGTTCCCTTCGCCTGAGGGCTAACATCTACAGTTCAACACCCAAACGATAGGATCAAATTAAGGATTTTAGTTTGTCACTCTAAAATCTCCAATTCTACGCCCGATAATTTTTATTTCCCTATTTATTTGCACCCAACTTTTAAGGACTTTGACCTCCCTAAATCTTAAATGTAATCTTCTCTTTAGTTGTAAAACTCAACATATTTTAACAAATCAATTGACCAAATTTAAAGTAAATTAAGATTAAAGTGAAAAGATCATCACAACATCTTTAACATTCTCATGGCACAACCAATTTAAATCACCATTTTGCAAAATCTCAAGACAAGGAGAAAGACAGAGAAAACTACTCAGAACTCATGGAGAAGATACGACAAAACTTGAATTTCATATATAAAAGAAAAGTCATACAAACTACAATAATTAAATAAAACTTATCTCGAATTCCTCCTCAAGTAACTCCTCGATGTTCCTCTGAATCTCTTCCTTTCTTTACAACACATAGAATTCACCTTTGAAGCGGAAAGGAGGAAGAAATCTCTCACTTTCCTTCCACTCTTACAATCTCTCGAAGAATTTCTCACCATACCTAACCCTAAATTACACTCCCCTGGACACCCGTAGACTTCTCGACACTCTTTGGACACTATGGACTCCCTTTTTCGGCCTCCAAAATGTTTCTCTTGAAGTTGTAGAAGAGTTTTCAAGAGTCTAAGCGTCCCTTAAAAAATCATCCACATTCAATGCATCTATTGAGAGAACCGTCGTTCTCGCAGTCGACAACCTCGATGGTGCCGTCGGCGGTCTTCACCGGCGCTCCTCTGTATTAATTTTGTATGGACTCTCAGGAAAAACCCACCGTCGGCGGTGTCTATGTTCCGTCGGCGCCCAAGATCCAATCTTCTTATTT